>NW_011350685.1:181909-188897 GCF_000735185.1 Notothenia coriiceps
ATGCGATTTTGGAATTGCACAATATACATCTATTTTAGTATACCTCAACAATGGAATTATGATCAGTAGAAATGTTTTTATTTGTTTATAGGCTATGTATACCATTTTCTCTTTTTAAATCTTGTAGATATCTAATTTTATTATTTTCATATAGTATCGCCAACATATGTTCTGTGGGTGCTGCTTTTCTACCTGAACTGTTTTATATAGTATAATTTTGTAAATTAAAAAACGGTGCTGGCCCTTTAAGATTAGCCTTCCCAAAAACCCATCAGAGACAGTAATAGAAACATACAATAGAAGCAGAAGTCATGCTGCAAGTGTAGGCTTTATAATGACAAAGTAACAACACATACAGTAGCGCATCACTAAATTACGGAAATCACCTGAACGCGTCACACGTCAGGTTACGATTACCTGAGGAAAACAATGAGAAAGCAGATATTTGACACTCAGGTAGACTCGCGCGGATTAGAATGATTAACAGGCGATGACAGCGGCATTAACTCTGAATTTACACCGAACTTTAGTAAAGAGAACTGTCGTGTAAGCAACGACTCGTTAACAGCCTCATTGAATCCAGCAGTTCTTTTTTTTATTGTAGCGAAAGTGCGTTACCGTGAATGTCTAAACTACCAGGAAATGCCGGCGTGTCGGTGCTCGGGGACAAGTCGCTGGAGTTCTACCGGGACCCGGTGCGCTTCTGCCGGCAGAGAGTCGAGAAACACCGGAGCAGAGTGTTCCAGTGCCGCATACTGAACAGACCGACTGCCTTCATCTGCTCGGTGCAGGGCACGAGAGAGCTGCTGTGTGGTATGTGGTGTGTGTCGGTGTGTTTATAAGTGTGTACGCCACGCATCCTTAGAGGACCGCTCAAAGTGCGTGTTTGGTTGCCAACAGCAAATAAGACTGTACAAATAACATTTTAAGTGAAGGGCATCATGGGTAATTTAATTGCAGATGATTTAATATTTATTATTTAATTCCACTCATTGCAATTATTGTAAAACAAAACATGTACACTTTAAGCAATTTGATGGAAAGGAGCAGGGAGAAGAACATCTTATTCAGCTGCCCCTCATTAAAGAAAACAATAAATAAAAATGGTCTGTCAGTCACAGCTGCTAACATTATAGGCCTACGCATATAGCTTTTTGGTTTAAGTTAACACACAGACATATTACAGTGTACTTAGTGTATCTATAGTTTCTAGTGAGCTCATATTGTCTCCTTGTCTCACTAGCCTCAGGGTGGTGAGTCAGATTTAGGTCTCAGGCCAAGAAAAAAAAAAGAAGTAGGCCTACCAGGAAAATCCCCCTATATATGGAGTAAAAATCACCCTGAGATTAGTCTGATCAGTCATGGGAAAGACTTGTGATGTTCCTGGAGAGAAAAAGGGGGGTTGTTACTGATGTAAAGCTCTATTAAAGTGTGCTACCCTTCAGCATAATGTATTAGTTGTACAACAATATATAATAATTATGATATTAATTAATTTCCTATTTGTAATAACATTTTAAAATGAAGATATAAAAGCAAAACCAGAAAATCATCTACTGTAGGAATATAAGGGGGAAATAGGGGGTTCAATTAGATGAGGTAATGCATTTGTTGAAATAACATAGCTTTCCCAAACAAAATCCTTGTGCCAGAGGTATAATACAAAGGAGTTATACATTTAAAAGGTTTAACATTCAGTCAAACATATTGCATGACATTTAAATGTAAGAAAAAGTAAGATTGCACTTAACATTTCAGTTGAGTTGTTGTAAATTCGTTCTACCAGGGCGGTGGTGGCAAAGTCGATAGGGAGTTGGCTTGGCAACTGGAAGGTCACCAGTTCAAGTCCTGGCAAGACCAAGTGCCGAGGTGTCCCTGAGCAAGACACCATTCCCTACACTGCTCCCCGGGCGCCGTTCAAAATGGCAGCATACTGCTCCTAACACTAGGATGGGTCAAATGCAGAGAAACAATCTCCCCATGAGGGATTAATAAAAGTCCATCTTCTTCTTCTACCAGGATTTACCTTAAACACAGCCTTAAAAAAACGACTTTGCTTATCATTTATTATTATATTCCTTGTGTAAACATACTGAAATCATATACCACAAGTATTTCCAACCATGACTTTATTTGTGATGTCATGTGTTGTTTAACCCTCCTGTGTTTTCGATAAAAAGATGTATTTGCATTATTAAATTCTGGTATTTTGTTACGTTAGAACTGGATATCTGTTACACTTCCACCTCTCTTTTTTTACATGCGCACCATCTGCCATAAACAAACTCTGACATGGGCATTGTGTGTTTGATACACTGAAATGATGTGTGTGTTTGTTTAAAAAAAAATTACCTTGTGTGTTTCAGAGAAATCCAACTTGTTTCTCAAGGATCCAACTGACTTGATGACCAACATGTATGGTGACACCGTTATCACCACAAATGGTAAACACATACACATGCAAAAACACAAATAGCTCAAACCAGAGCTTTCAACGAAGCAGAAATGTGTTTTATACTAGAGCAAGTTTGAGTGATGTTACACACAAAAAATACATAGGTTACTGTATGACTAACATACGAAAACATATTCTAAAGCAAACAGTACTTCCCAAGATGCATCCACTGATGATTCTAGCCTAAAAGACGAAATGCCATATCAAAGTCCTCAAAAAATAAGTGCTTGAATGTAGATCTTCAAAAATGAGTCATTTGCATTTGTCTGTTTTAGGTGAGGAGGCATGTCTTCTCCGTCTGTCTCTCTCCAGCCTGTTCACAGGAAGTTGTTTGAAATCATCAAATGACTATATCACCAGGTATTGTCACTCGTTTAAAAAAAAAAGTAACAACATTATTTTGTATTATATGTTGTTGATGTGAATTACTTTGTGTTTATGTATGTATGACATGGTCTGCAACACTCATTTTAGGAAGAACTGACCGAATGTTAGATCTATGTGTCAGGGAATAATTTCCAAGGCCCATAACTTTCAGTTTAAACTGTCCAGACTGAGCACACGCACCTGTAACCTGGGCTGCTGTGTTCTCAGTGTTTTGTCTCCCTGTTCCTGCCTGTTGGCGTCAGCTGATAGAGGTGTTATGGTTCTATCTTGTTATGCACAATGTTGATTATTCTCTCAGAACTAGCTAAATACATGGGTCTGGAGTAGAGTTCTTCAGAATTGATTGTGGCATCTCTACCGTGTGGTCAAACCGTGGCCCGTGACATGTCTTGTGAATTCTCCGGCCGAAGCTCCAAATAAACAATCAGTGTTTGCCATCAAAGCTCCAGCTCTCCTTGTGTCTCGTGTGTGGAGCAACAAATCCCTAAAAATATTTACACTGTGTAAAATATAATGATTGAAATGCTGGTTTATCAAATGTTGCTTATTTATTGTCATAATGTACGGGATGTTGCAAAATGCACTGACAAGTACATCATTTTGAAAAAGACTCTTGGAACTACTTTTGTGTGTGTGTGTGTGTGTGTGTGTGTGTGTGTGTGTGTGTGTGTGTGTGTGTGTGTGTGTGTGTGTGTGTGTGTGTGTGTGTGTGTGTGTGTGTACACACACACACACACACACACACACACACACACACACACACACAAAAGTNGCTCAGGAGTGATGTAACTGTAGATGTAGCACTTGTGTTCATGACTGTTCCTAAAGCCCTGGGCATGCTGGGAATATGGACACACATCGTAATGCCACCGATCGGGGCAGGTTATAACGTATTATAGGAGATTACACTGTAATGGCAGGGAAATGCTTACTTCAAGCCTAAATACATTTGACAAATGTGCCATTTAAACCAAGTGGCACCTAGATATTTTTCCTGAAATCATGTTTCCTAATGTGCGCAGAAAGGGAAGGCGTGGTTTCTACAAGTCAGCTAGAGAGGGACTTGGAGCGCAAGCTTAAATGCAAATAACACACTAAACCGGTTTTCTCAAAACCCTGTGGGAATTAACTCATCTGAATATATCAGTTAAAGTTCGTACACTAAACCGAGGGTAGGGTGGTACAGCCTTTTTTTTCCAGTTTCAAAAATAGATCTGGTGTATACAATCAAGAACAACCCGCACAAAGGTTAGAAGGCCATGCCATCAGGCACAACCTTGAGTACTGTTGATCTTTTACCATTCAATTGGACGTAAATCATTAACCAAGCATGTTTTTAGGCTATCTTTTCTCAAAAGAATGTGACATTTTTCAGCACAATATTGATGCATCTTACATTCTGAAACAAAATATTGAATATACTGTTAAGGCCCACAGAAAAAGCTCTGCACCAATCATTGTCCACACCTGAAGAGGGAATAATTGCAAACCGCTTCAAAGGAAGGGTTGTAAGACAGGACGAGAAAAATCTATAGAAGGGACAACTGAAAATTTCCATATAAGAACAACAAGGTGAAGATTGTTAAATGGAGATGGCTGGCTGGTGTATCAGAGGAGGTTGGGACAGTCATGCTAGCTGTACAAATCAGCTGGAGTTGTCATTATTCTCAGGTCCAGGCCTGGGCTGTCTCCTACGCCTTTTGACCACTATCTAAACTCACTGGTTCTTCTTCTTCTTCTTCTTCTTCTTCTTCTTCTTCTTCTTCCCCTCCCCCGTCTTTCCCCTGCTCCTCTCCTCTCCTCTCTCTCTCGCTCTCTCTCTCTCTCTCTCTCTCTCTATTACCTCCCACCCTCACCAGCCTCTCACCGGGCATGCAGACACATCCCAGGAACAGTTCGCTGTCCCCAACATGAATTATAATGAGCCATTCTGGAACACATCACCAAGATATGCATTAAATTGCAGAATGTGCTGGAGGGGTGTGTGACGCTCAGCCCTGCAGGCGGAAATGGAGAAGAGGGCTGCTAGAAAGAAGGGCCTCTGCTATGATGCCAGCCAGGAAGCCATATATCAGTCAAGTCTCTCTCCCTACATACACACACCTCTGCAGGCTTTATGGGGGGGTTTCAGGAGGCTTTTCCAGCAGGCCGACATAAAAAAGGGGGCTGGGCTCAGAGAAGAGAAGCAAGCTCAGGAGAAAAAGCCCTCCCCCACCCCCTCCTCTTCTCATCCCTCGTTCTCTCTCTCTCCTCCTCCTCCACCCCCAACCCCCACCCACAGCTACCCTCTCCCCCTGGCCCCTCCAGTGCTGTGCTGTGCCGGCTGGATTCCAGGGAGCTGCTAATGGATTACGGCTGATCTATATGCAGCTAGGGTGGGACACGTGTAGGCCCAGCTCCCCTTCCAATGGTGCTGCCCAGGAAGGCAGGCTTAATACCACAGGAGACGGATAGGCCTGCACTATGATGGCAGCTCCATCTGTGAGTGCATGGCCCTTCTTGCAGTCTGTAGAAACATTTTCAAGACCAGGTGTAGGCTGGTACAGCATTGCAGCCTCACAGTTATCATGTAAGGTCACTAGCTGGCTTGTGCCCCTATATTTCGAAGCCCCTTCCTAAAGGCTGGCAAGGAGGTTTAGAGATAGCAAGTTGGCTGCTAAAAGGAGTGCTGTTAAAAAACAATACCTGCCATCACCAAATATGGCCCCACATACCAATCAAAGACAGCTCTGGGCTTGAACTACAGACCAGGGTATAGACATTGCCCTTCGTGCACAGGATCAGTTTACCTTCTCTGCAGTATTAAAAGGTCCCATGTAATGGCCATTTCTACTGATCATAATTCCATTGTTGAGGTATACTAAAATAGATTTATATTGTGCAATTTTCCAAAATCGCATTGGTTTTTCTCATACAGCATTTTTTCTCATTTAATAGTTTATTTGGCAGGGACAATGCACAGTAATGAACACTTAAAACATTAAAATGTATCAAGCGTAACAGTGCCAGATTTAGCTTTGAGCTCATCTCTGTATAGTATGTGTATTCACTCTCTGTCCTAAACGGTTTGTTGGAGCTCCTGCCCCCCCCTCCCTATGAGCCCAGTGGCCGTCTGCAAGACAGCGAGACACAGCTGAACCCAGCCCGAACACACACACACACACACACACACACACCGACTCACAGCCTCGCCTTGTCCCGCCGTCTCAGGGAGGAGAAATCGGCGGAGCTGCAGCTGGTAAAAGATTGAGGTTGTGTGTGAGGAAGTCCGCGGATTGGTCAATTTGGACCAATCCACGGACTTAGCGTAACGGCTCCGCGGATGTAACGTAACGGCTCCACGGATTGGTCCATTTGGGTATGGCCACGTCACTGTACCCAGGAAGAAAAAGAGAAATCTCCAACGAGGCGTTCTGGGGCAGCATAGACAGGCCTTTTCTGTGTTAGAGTTTAACTCGCTACAGGGTGTACTTTGAGGGTTTTTGACTCTGCAGACCGTTTACATGCAGAAAAACCTTCATAACACACAAGGGGACGGGTAATAACCGGAAAAGCATGACATGGGACCTTTAAGCTGTTCACAAAATGACTGTGGCTTAATGATAGAGAGGGGACACCTAATTTCTAAAACACAGCACCCTACTGATTAGCCTCCACATTGACTTGTGTCAGTAGTCTGCTGATGAGGACATGAACAGACAGAGTTGTATACACAGACTTGACAGGTGTGATCAGGATAACATATCCGTGTGTAGATCCAGGAGGGGCTGAAAAATAGTCAGCATCAAATGCCAACTCATACTACAGCAAATGTTAAGTACCATGTGCTTTACTCCATTTAATTCTTCACTATCCAGTATCCAGGGATATTTTAAAAATGCAATCGCTATTGACAGTACCCGGGCTTTGTGCAGGAGGTCCCTTTAAGTGCTGATTACAATTCTCCCCAACCTCTCAGTGGTCTGCAGCAGGGCTGCACGATTTTGGGGAAAAAAATCGAATTTTTTTCTTTTTTCTGACAAATATTGCGATTGCAATTTGTGATATTTGTTTTTAAGCGACCTAACAGAAGGTTATTGTAAAATGCGGCCATATCTCCGGCTAGGAAGGTCGCATCAACATGCTGCCGTCTCTAGCACCCCCACA
>NW_011350685.1:188942-205964 GCF_000735185.1 Notothenia coriiceps
TTTGAGCAATAGTCAGCTACGAGTGATCACTCTGTGATCAAGACAACCATTCCTACACGAGCACGGAGGCAACGTTCAAAGAAATGCAGCTACTGCTCCTATAACACTAGAAAAGGCGCCAGACAAAAAAGAAAAAATACAAGAGACGGGAGATTAATAAAGTAATATCTTCAAATACAAAGAAAAATAAAATTAAAAAGCATATAAAACAGACTATACATTATATAATAAAAAAATTAAATTGATAACAATATAGAATTAAAAAAACAAACATTTAAATAATAGCTGTTTGCGTTAGAGCCCTCTGTTGTTTTCGATACAAAAGATGTATTTCATTACTTAACGTATTTTGTACGTTAATTGGAATCTCGTCACACATGCCCCGCTTTTTTACATGCGCACCATTCTGCCATAAACACAACTACATCCCGGGCATTCCCGTGTGTTTTATACCTGAATTGATGTGTGTGTTTGCTTACAAAAAAAATATTGGCTCTTCCCTCATCATGTTTGTGTGCTCAGACGAAATCCAATGTCTCCAAGGATCCAATCATGTGACCAACATGTATGGTCGGACGCCGTTATCCACACAAATGGTAAAAAGCCATAACACTGAACAACACCAAATAGACTCAAACCAGAGCTTTCAACGAAGCAAAAATGTGCTTTACACTCAAGCAATGGAGTGAGTGTTCACAGGCAACTAAATACCTAGGGTACCTGTATATAACATACAAAGACACTAGCTAAAGCAACACAGTACTTCAAGATGCATCCACATGATAAATACTACAAGCCTAAAGACGGAATGCCATATCAAAAGATCCTCAAAAATAAGTGCTTGACTGAGATCTCAAAATCGATCCATTTGCATTTGACTGTTTTAAGAAACAGAAAGCTGCTTTTCACTCCGTCGTGATACGCTCTCACAGCTGTTCACAGGAAGTAGTTGAAATCATAATTGACTATATCTACCAGGTTCCTGGCTCATCGTTTAAAAAAAAAAGTAACCAACGATTATTCTTGATAATATGCTATGGAATATTTGGTTTATGTAGAGTGACATGGTCGAAACACTCATTTAGGAAGAACGACGAAGTTAGATGATTTAGGAATATGTCCAAGGGGGCCCTAATTTCGTTTTAACCAGACGAGCCAACCACCTGTAACTGGGCTGATGTGTCTCATGTTGTTGTTGGTTCCCTGCCTGCCTGTTGGCCAGTCCATGAATAAGGTGTCATGGTTCATCTTGTTATGCACAATGTTAGATTATTCTCTCAGATAGCTAAAACAGGGTCGAGTAGAGTCTCAGATTGATTGTACCTCTACCGTGTGGTCAACCGTGCGTGACATGTCTTGTGAATTTAGGCCGACAGCTACCCAAAAAACAATCAGTTTTGCCGATCAAGCCCCAGCTCTCGTTGTGCCCTCGTGGTGTGGACACAAACGGCCCTAAAATATTACACTGTGTAAACATATCAATATTGGAAATGCTCGGTATTACCAAAATATGTTGCTATTGATTGTCCATAGATGACGGATGTTCATCACTGACAAGGACATCATTTTGAAAGACTATTCGGAACTACTTTGGGGTTGTGTGTGTGCTGTGTGTGTGGTGTGGTGTGGTGTGGTGCTGTGTTGTTGGTGTGTGTAGTGTGTGTGTGGTGTGGGTGTGTGGGTGTGTGGTGTGTGTGTGTGTGTGTGTGGGTGTGTTGTGTGTGGGTTGTTGTGTGTGTGGTGGTGTGTGTGTGTTCCAACTCTTAACTCACAGTGCTATCGCCTGTCTGGAAGACCTTCTAATCCAGGTACAACATCCACCCTCGGCTAAAAGGACACATTCTGCTTTTACGCACGATAAAGCAGGAATGCAAATAGTTAACAAACTAAATATAATAAGTACTGTAAACAAAAAAATAACCAGCACTTCATGAACGTGGGTTAGATTTGTTTTTGTTGTTGTGCTGTCCGTGTGCTGGTGTGTTAGTGGTTTGATGGTTGTGTGTTGTGTGGTTGTGTCGTGCGTCGTGTGTGTGTGTGGTTGGTTGTGGTGTGTGTTGGTGTGTTGTGTGGTGTGTGATGTGTGTTGTGGGTGTGTGTTTGCTGTGGTGTGTGCGTTGTGTGTTTGTCCTGTGTTGTGTTGTGTCGTTGCCGTCGGGCAGCCAAGTGGTTACTCTGAGGCCCTTTTAAAGCGTTCTGGGAAAGTTGTGTGGGCCTTTTTGAATGTACGAGCGGAGAGCAGCCCGAACTCTCCAGAAATCTCAGCCTCGCACCTGCACTGGCATGGTATTGGAACACGACTCATATGCTTGTAGAGATCGATAGACAGTTACGAAAGATAGATATATAGATAGGTAGTGCTTGTGATCCAATTTGGGAAATGTTTATGCAGCAGCAAAAAACAGCAGGCAATCGAACCATACGAAAAATTCAGAGGAGTGTAAGAATAAACCACGCATCAAAATAGGTCACGAAATTGAAATAATAGCATAACAAAATGAAAATACAAATATAAAAAAGATGAAAAAGATATATACAAGTTGGGAATTTATACAAGTACACAAAAACAAAACTATACCCTCTTATTTATAGGTGACAAAATAAGCAGCTAGGTCAGGACGCATAACTACCCTGACCTTCCTACAGTTGCTCTCTCTATGATAGAAAAGTAAACTGTTGCACCCATATCCTTTTTTACAGCAGTAAGACAAAGTAAGTTGGCGTTGTTGTTCTGCCAATATATTGGTTGCAACATTTTCACTTCCCCTCTCTTTTATTTCAGAACCATTCAATTCATGACTGTTTTGGTGTGTGTTTTTGTGTGTTTTATAAATTTGCTGAACTCCTCCCCTGCCACCCAGCAGTCTGATCTCGGGGCCCCACCGTCAGCCTAAGGTCCTCTGTGTCGTCGTGTTGAGTACTCCAAGCTCTGGACGCCGCGAGAGACAAACTGATGGACATCATCAAAGACAAACTAGAGAATGACAAACAGGCGTGGACCGGCAAATGTGCACTGACTGTATGTAACTGTCTTAAACACACAGTTCCTTTTTAAGGTTTTTGATCTTCCTCTGCTAGTCTGCCCTCTCATCATACTTTTAAACCGAAACCAACTTCTCTTAGTTTTACGGGTACAATGGAACATGACTAATATCAGATATTTTGATACTACTTAAAGGTCACCTATTATGCCAAATCCACTTTTCATGTCTTTTCTACATCAACTTGTGTGCCCCCCTCTGTGAAAAGAGATTCTGAAAGTTTCAGGAAAAAAGATTTGCTTTCTTTTTCTTCTGATCCATTTCTATAAAACCCTGTCTCTGAAATGATCTGATCAGATTTTGGCCACTTTATGATGTCATAACGATTTTTTGGCTTGTGTAACCATTAGCCAATAACCAACCAAGGTAACCCCCCCCCACCGTATCACCTGAATCTCCTCCTAGAGCAACATTGTGTTCTTTGAAACCAAATATCTCTCAGAGGGGCGTGGGGAGGGCTCCTTATTTTTGATCTAAAGTAACAGACAGAGAATCAGCACTTTGGAAACAGGGCTAGGAAACAGGAGGGGATTATGGGATGCTGCAATGATCTGTTCTGGTGTTTGGAGCCAAACACTTCAGAGACATGTTTTGTATATATCGGAGAACTATAATATATTGATGAAAAACAGTATAATAGGAGACCTTTAAATCTTATTGGTAAAATCAGATGTTTTGATGCTTACTGCTCAACTTAGTGGCATTTATGCATAACTATACCCCCTCTCTGCCATAAATCAGAGGCCTTTCATCTCCTTTATGTGTGGATTGGCTATAATTACTGTGATATGAATTGGTAGTGATTTGTTGATATGGCATTTTGATCTCAATAATGTTCCCTCCTCTCTGCTACTTCGGCTCCTTCTAGGTTTGTCGGATCCCTTGGTTCTTTGCCGCTGCCAGACTCCAGTTCTGCCTCCCAGCATCTCCTGCTGTTCATCTCAGCTCTGATCCCTAAAGCTCTGGCCTCGCTGCTCACCTCCTTCACACTGGCTCTCAGTGGAGACCCGCAGGTAACAAACAACGTCTAAACTGTGCTCGCTGATAGGAAAAAACGATAAAAATTATTTATTTTTCACCTGAGCAAAAATGTAGGCCTATGGAATAACTATAAATCCGTGCCATACATTAAGTAGCCCTTTGTCTTTCAGCTTTTAAATAACATGAACATTTACCTCCTTGTTCACGAGCAGACCCGCCGCCGACTATTAGAAGACCCTGATTACCTGCGCTTAGTGCTGCTGGAGGTTCAGAGACTTTGGCCTCCTTTTATTGGTGGACGAAGAATAACTGATAAGGTAGGACTGTTCACCTGGTGGCACAGTGTTTATTTGTACGTGTTCAAAAGTATTGATTACTTCTTATCCTTTGTTAAAGGTCCCATGTCATGCTTTTGTGGTTATTACCCGTCCCCTTGTGTGTTATGTAGCTTTTTCTGCATGTAAACCATCTGCAAAGTCACAAACCCTCAAAGTACACCCTGTAGCTCGTAAAACTCTGACACAGAAAATACCTGTCTATGCTGCCCCAGAACGCCTCGTTGGAGATTTCTCGTTTTCTTCCTGGGTACAGTGACGTGACCATACCCAAATGGACCCATTGGTCCAAATGAACCAATCTGTGGAGCTCCTCACACACACACACACGCACACACACACAGACACACTCGCAGCGGCGAAACTGTGGCGGACTTACACCGTTGGTGCGCTGCGTTTGGGGGTGCGGGGGGGGAGCCTCGCAGATGGGGGTGCTGCAGCCCCCTCAGCACCCCCCCCCCTTCCCGTGTCCATTCACCATGTCTCACTGTCTCGCAGATCCCACGCAGCAAGCAGGAAATTAACCCAGCTCACACTGTCCGCTCCTCGCAGTAGCGAGCCCCGCAACGTCTCGCCAACACGGCACCCAGACCCCACGCAGCATTCTCATCTGTTTGTCCTTACTGGTGTCATATTCTGGTTGCTAACAAACGCCATCGTAACACATAATCACTGATGTTCCACTGTAACGGTGGTGGACTCATCAGAACAGAGTGAGCGAGCTGACCAATCAGAGCACAGTGGGCTCACAGGGGGGGGGGGCAGGAGCTCCAACAAGCCGTTTAGGACAGAGAGTTTTTGATGATTTTGGAAAATGTAACAATCTAAATCTATTCTAGTAGACCTCAACAATGAAATTATGATCAGTAGAAATGGCCATGACATGGGACCTTTAAGTTTGAGAGATCCAGTATTACTTATAGGACCTTCTCTTCTATGAAGCCATTTCACAATCAGATTTGGTCTTTACAAATAATTGTCTGCACTGCACCCAATGTTGAAGCGTTAAGAATTTAGGTTTTGAAATGTTTTCATGGCCATTATTGTTGGAAAATGTACTGCTACTTAAGTCTTTTAAGGATGTTGAATGAAATGAATGACACAACTAAGAAGTTTAACCTTAAATCATCACAGGGTAACTTAATTTCTTCCTGGGCAGAACCTGTTCTTAAACTGACTTTAGTGCTAAAAGTCCTCCTTCTGTACACATTATGAGAGTCTTATTTGTTCCTTTTTATGGATTTATTTTCCCCTTATGTTTAGCTGTTTCTGCCTCACTCTCCTCTCCACTAGATGGCGACATCACATGTTACTGTGTAGATAAAATGATCTACTGTCAATGTCTTCTTGTGTGTTCGGAACACTACCAATTTTGAAACACAAACACCTTATAGTAAATATTACAAGTCCTGCACTAAATAATGCCAGATGGTCAATCTTACTTTTAGTTAATAGTGATTTTTTCAGATTTATTTGAGACTTTTCCTTTTGGAACGTTTTTCTGCAGGTGTGACAGAAAGTGCAGTAGAACAAGACAGGTAAACAAGTGCCATTACATTTATTAAAACTAACATGCATGTCCGTTCTCACAGAGGTCTGACTCACACTATTTAAGCAGCATGTGTTTTAATGGCAACATGATACGTGAAATGTCATTAGACATGCAACTGGCATTTATTTGGACTGGTATTTACTGCATGCCTGTTTTATAACATGTACATGCCTTGTTTATTCTAAAAAGCTCCATGCAGCCATCATATCCATTTGTTTACTGACTTATTATCTATTTAAGTTTTTAATATTCTCGTTTATGACCTGTTATGTTGTGTACATCTGCGTGCTATACACATAAGCAGCTGATATTCCGTAGGCCTACTGTATATTTGTTCCACCATTGATTTTTATGTATTAAAGTGATTGCTTTCTGGTATGACATCAACACTGTGAGCCAATAGAATCCCAAATGTAGCCAAAGTCCCGTCTCTTTATTGGACTGCTGCTAACCCTCGCACCGGCTCTGTTTTGATCACTATGACCTCATCAAACAGACTTACATAACAGCTCAATCAGAGCAATCGATCCGTCTCTGCGATTGATTGGCTCCGCTTCCCCGGAAGGAAGGAAGGGTGTGGGGTGGCCGGAGCTTGGCGGTGGGATTGATGTGCGCTGCTGGTGACTCTGTGAAGCCGAGTGGAAAGTCATTTGTCAATTCTGGCAAACGCACCGGTACACTCTGATTCCTGACAGACTCGTTGGGATACTGGTTCCTGAATAGTGGGTGTTTGAGAAGAAATAAGTAGGAATCCACAAGGGTCAGGATATAGAAGAATATACAAAAACGCAACATGGATTAGTTATTATCAAGGGGGGAAAGAGTTCAACAATATCTATGCTGGATCAAGTAGACAATATAAAAATAGTAGATGTACAATAGTAGCTCTTTTTAAGACTACTTACAGTTGCAATTGATGACAAAGAGCCAATATTGCCTACATAATGTAACCAAATCCAGATTAATCAAATTCTTTTTCTTGATCTTTTTTTATAGAATGTTTTTATGTTCAGCCTTTATTGATTCAGGGGGACCTTATCATTTATTACGATTACCTTATTTAGGATTGTTTTTCACTTAAAAGGATATAACAAAGTCCTTTTTGGATCTAAGATAAATGTTTCTCAAAGAGGACATATTATTCTAAATTGCAGGTTCATTTTTGTATTTTGTGCCACTACTGTAATATGTCTACATGCTTTAATGTTCAAAAAGCTCTTTATTTTTCTCCTACTGCCTGTGCTGCAGCACCTCTTTTCACCCTCTGTCTGAAACCAGAACTCAGTTTGCTCTGATTGGTTAGCTAGCCGACTCATTTGTGATTGGTCAACCCAGACCCGGCGCCAGCACAAATCTACAGAGAGGGCATATGATTTTCATGGGAGGGCACACAAAACCGCCATGTGCCGCGGCCAGTGGCGGCGCCAGAGATTTTCTTTTGGGGGTGCTGTGGGGTAGCTTGACGTGATCAGACATTTAGGGTTTCCCATTAATGTCCCGGGCGCTACAGCTGAATTTTCTACTGCAACACCCCCCACACGCACATACACAGTACACCCGCGACTTCTACAATGAAGAATTAATTAAAAAAAAATAATATTGAAGTTAAAAGCATCAATATGGTGCATTTTGAGAGCAACATCAAGAGATCTATGGATACATCTCTCGACAGCAACACCCATATGAAACAGAACTGTAAACAGATTTTTCTTTATGGATATTTTACTAATCACTCCCCTTTTAAACTGTATTCTTGTTTTAATGTCATATAGTATTTCATAGCTGATTTTCATTTATTACTCTTATATTAATATCTGACATCACATACATCGTAGCACTAAAGTTCACAGTTTATAATAAAAAAAAAGAATATATATTTTTATAATAAAAACAAACGTGTTTATTGGGGGAGGGCAGGAATGTCAGATGGGAGGGCCTGGCCCTGGCCCCCACGGCGCCGGGTCTGGGTCAACCCCTTAAAGATTTCCAACCCCTTAGCCAATCACGTTCAACGTGTTGGAGCGCTAGCCAATACAAGTGTGACTTCAGCAATTTCAGTAGCCCTTGTTTAATTGACATTTTAAGGGTTTTAAGCATGTTTTGATGATTATATCCTGGAGCAAAATAATTTTTGCCAGATAAGAATGACATGCGATTTTAAATCTTCCTTTCTACTCAGTTATGTTTTAACATAAAATGATTAACAAGGATCCCAAACAGAAAGAGTTGCCCTCACCTCTGACAATACCTTTTTTATAACCTCAAACACCAGTGTTACAAAGAAAAGCAAGTGTGAACTGGAGGGTAAAGAGTTTATGAGATGTTAGTGTGTGCAGGGAGGCGTCTAGAAAAGGCAGAGATTATTAGTATTCACGATCAGGTGGAAAAAGTAGAAGCTTCATCCAGGTAGAACTAAAATATGCAATAGTGTGTTTACTGTGCATGTGTGTGTCTTAGAACAAGAGGGGGAGAGAAATGAACTCAGCAATGGCAGAGGCATCTCTCAGTGAGAAGCAGTACAAAAATAAAAAGATTGTTAAAAGATTCTCCACTACAGAAAAGAGAAGCGGAGAAGAAACACAAAACAGTGATCCCGTTCTGTGGCAGTCCATTAGTGCAGCTACTAATGGATGTAGTGCAAAGGTGAATTAAAAGGGCAACAAATGGGCAAGTGGTCTTTTTGCCCCTAGTTGAATCCTTTCAATAAAAAGCTTATTGAAAATCCACTAGGGGACATTTTATTAAAAGTGGAACAAATGTTTCATTTGAGCAGCACATCAGTTTTGAAGATAACTCCCATAATGTTTTGGTAAAAAGGTTTTTTAATAACATATTAAAGCATATAAATTGCGTTATTGCAGGTAACATTGTGTTTACATTTTCAAAAAATGTCATAACAGACACATCTGCTTTAAAGTCTTTGAAATACAAGCGCTTTGATAATAAAAGGTAAAAAAAAAAATGCTAAGCACATTAGCAGTACGTTTATCTAATCAGGTTCAGTAATGGTCATTTAGGAGAACATCTTACTTTCCAACTCTCAGTGAATTATCCGTTTTCAAAATAGGATATAAAAATGTGATTTCTCCTTCTGTGTGTGTTTAGGACTCCACGCTCGCAGGGTTTCATGTCCCAAAGGATTACGGGGCGATCTATATCAGCCACTCCGTCCACCGGGACCCGGAGGTGTTCCAGCAGCCGGACGACTTCCTGCCGGAGAGATGGAGCGGGAGGTAACGAGCTGAGATTTGTTGTTTAGTGTTTCCGTTTATTAAGCTTAGACCTCATGTCGGATATTGGATTGTGGTGCGTACTCCTTACAGTAAAGAGATACAGAGTTAATACATTCAAGATAAAAGAAAAGGAAACACAACACAAGTAGTAATTGGAATTCAAAAGAAAAATGTATGAGGTTTAGTGTTTTTACATTTATGTGTACTGTATATTATACCATTTATACACCAATCGATGTTGATGAACCCATCAAAACAAGAACAATATAATCCTCTCTCTCTGTGGGTATTGTGATGGCACTCAATACAAATCTATGCAGCTACAGTCTATATAAAATTGATTAATATATAATACACCGTGCTGAGTTATATATTTGACCATGATCTTGCCCATTTCATGAGTCCTGATCAGATTGCAGGTTGGCAACAGTTTGTGTTTTTTCTAGATACATGAAATGACATCTATTCATTTAGTCATAATAATATTTCCATTCAAAGCAGACTCATAATATATTCAGTCTAAGTGTCTAGACTGCAGCTTGCTTCATGATTTTTTTATTGTAAAATCACCCCACATATACGCACGCCCACATTGTTGCCATGGCAATCGATGCAGATAAAGCACAAATATGACGGGATCACTCTCACATATACTGTAGTGCACGGTGAGATAGCTATAACGATTGGATTTGAGGAAAACAATACTAAGGACACACATGTTAACAGCTTTTGTTTTTTCATCTCACTCGTTCTGCTACCTGCTCTGTTAAAAATGGAACCTGATATTTACCAGTTCACTCTCTCATTGAACCGATTTTCTATTCATCCACTCCATCCATTCACCTTTTTATTCTCATTCATGCTTGTTCATTCAGGCGATAGAGCAGCAGGGTGGGGGGAATCTATGAATGAATGTATGTATGTAGGTGGCTGCTGCCATGGAAACTAGTCACCTGACACCTTCTTTACCAATAGGGATTCCCCCAGGTGTGTGTGTGTGTGTGTGTGTGTGTGTGTGTGTGTGTGTGTGTGTGTGTGTGTGTGTGTGTGTGTGTGTGTGTGTCCTGTGGAGTCCTGTGGAGTCGGATGGTATACAGAAAAATGAGTCAGAGATGATCCTATCCTGCTGGGTGATTCCTCTAATATAAAAATGTCGTCTTTTAGTCTGGGGCTTCCCTGTTAAATATAACCACTAAAATGATTTTAGTGGCATTGACAAGTAAAAAGAAGCCCCCCCACACACTTTTAACTGCATCAGTTTAAGCATTTTTTTTTTCATTATCGTAAAGCAGTGTCTGATTGTCCTCTACTGCTTGGTGAACATTTGTCAAGGTCAAACAATGATTCAGTTTATAGAAAAACGATTTATTTTACAATTAAATGTGTTCTTCAGCCAAACCTAAATCACTAGGCAAGGCAAGGCAAGGCAATTTTATTTATATAGCACTTTTCAGCACGTGGCGATTCAAAGTGCTTTAGGTTAAAAGTATATTTCCTTTTTTATTATTATTCATCCATTCAAGATATTTTTTATAGCCTCAAAATTCTTTCACTAAAAAAAAATAAAATATTGATGAATACATTAGAATAATAATATTTGAAAAATATATTCATTATTATATTTGGAAATACATTACACTTGAAATATATTGATAAAGGAAGATATTTGTGCTGATCTGCTTATGCATGACACAATTAATGGTAATGTGTAACATTTAAAATTGACTGAAGTCTATGTTAATGACATAAATCTATGAATGGATAGACGGGTAGCTGCTGCCATGGTAACTATCTACCTCATACTGGTTTTTACCAATGGGGATTCCCCTTGCGCTTTGTGTTGGTGAGGGGCGTGTGAGTGTGTGTACATCCTGCCCTTTCCCTTGGGATGGGGTTTAGAAATTAGTCATAGGAGACATTATGATGTAAACTCTAGCAAGGATGAAGAAAAATATAACAAAAATAATAACAAACGTAACATTGGCATGCCCTAAAATTGTATTCATAGCTCAAAACATGATACTTCAGGATAAGTCTTGTGTTGTATCAAAGTAATAAAATCCCAATAAAAACAGTAGCAAATATTTCTGTGTAGATCTACATTGTGGTCAAAAGCTATTACATTGAGCCACACTAATGATCCTTCATTGCAATTAATAACTGTTAAATTTGCTTTAATCCCAGATGCTGCTGCCATTACAACTAATCAATAATTTACTTGCAAAATATTTAATTAATCATGAACTTTAAAATAAATTATCGTTATATTTTCACCTTATTACCTGCTATATTTGATACTTTTGGGTATATTAATTTCATTTCAACTTGTCAGGCTGTTTGAATTTTATTATAATTATTATTTTTCTTTACATTTATAATAAGGACGGTGATTTTGATAACAACACAAAATTGATAAACTCAATACTTATTACCCCAAAAATACCCTCTTTGGTCCGTTTGAGTATTTCTTTACTAAAAACAAAATTGTTCATCCTATTTTTTTATGAAATCCAACTATATGTGTGAGCTGTTTGACTCTGGGATGTCAGATAAAATAATTGTATGTGCAGGAGTTTGGATTTATATATTGTTCTAGTTTGTGTCTTAATTGCTGCTCAAACCAGTGCATCTCCCCCAGGATATTCCTGTCTCTCTGTCTGTCTGTTTGTTTGTTTGCTGGATGAACTCTTTAAACCCTCTAATTACCTTCCGGTCTGTTTCCCTTTCCTCCTACCTGCCTCTTTCTCTCTCCATCTGTCCGTCTTCCTGGAGACTCTCTTCCTGTCTGCCTTGATAGTTGCCTGGCTCCTTTCCTTGCCACCTGGCTGTTTGACTTAATGACTGCAGTCCTGTTACATAACAAGCCCAACATACAATAACTACATTTAGCCACATCATCTGTGTGTGCTTCTGTGCCATAATTGCATATATTGTTTGCTCGTGTGTGTGCTGTATCATCGGTCTGTGTGTTTGTGTGCTTTTCCAGTTGGAGGCTAATAGTAGAGCCGGCAGGTTAACATCCTTTCAGCCAAACGCCCACACAGGCTCCGGCCGTAGATAAATGGATCGGAAACCAAACACTGATACAAATCCAATCTACTGCAGCGGGTTGTGTTACTAGTTTTAAATAAATCTCAGAACATGGGAGTTTCCTTTGTGTCTACACACAAAGCTTAAATTAACATTTAAATATAAGATAGCAAATTAGATTTTGGTTGCTAGATACGTTTTTCTCCCATTCTATAAATAAACCACTGTATGCATTTAAGTCCTTTTAGAATGTTACCATGGTTATGTAGGTGTTTCATGGGCTGTGTTTTAATGGAAGAATACAATTGTACGTATCATTCAGGAATTGTTCTATTCATTTAAACCTGATAGACAGACGTGGAAAAAGTACTCTGATCCTTTCCTAAGTAAAAGTAAACTCTTAAAGCCTTATAATACTACTTATAATTTAAGAACTGCAACATTTCCTTCAAGTATCAAAATAATATTCAGTATGCAGAACGGCTCGTCTTTCAAATCCTGGTTAGGTTAGTAGTACAAAACTGTGTCCTATCATATTATCATATTATGTTTTTGAATATGTAAATAGTAGCTACTAACTATTAGTGTTAAATGAATGTAGTGTAGTAACAAGTAGTATGAAAGCATTACAATGGAAATACTCAAGTAAAGTAAAGTACAAGTATATCAAAATAGTACTTACCTAAGTACGAGACTTGAGTACATTTTTATATTTATAATCCATCACTGATAGCAGATTGGATGTTTTATTTTACAAGTTTGTAATTTCCTAAAATGTCTTTAAAGTTTGCTAGAAATAATTAAATAATTTGGTACAGTATAAATTGAGTTTGAATAAGTTGAATTTACAATTGATTACCAGTTACTTTTCAACTTCTTCATTGTATATAGAATTAAAGTTAAAGAATATATGGGCACAAAGTCAGATCTGGTTTTTGAGCATTTTTGACTTTTAAAGCCTTCAAAACAACAAATACTTTACAAGACATATTCAATGTTATTCTTATTAGCCTCAAAGCTCTGCTGTGGCGTTTTAAACTGCTTTGTTTTCATACTTTATAGTAAGAACAAATAAATGATACTGTACAATAGATGAGACTTCTTTCATTGCCTTGCGACCCATTGAGCATATTTGATATAGACTCATGCTGGACTGCGTTGCAAGACTTCCTCTCTCTCCCTGTCTCAGCCTTGCTGCACATCTTGCTCTCTCAGGATGAACCTAATTGTACATTAAACCATTAGACAGATGCTGCAGAGAACGCTAACATTCTCCCTTCTCTCTATCTCTCACAAACACAAAGCCTCTCACACACTGGACCCAGACGATACACACTGCTAATGCTTCCTGTTTGCCTTTAATCAGAGCTCAGGTTTCAGGAAGACAGGATGCATTAGTGGTGAGAGGGGAGAGAAGGCCTGCATAAGAAGCCTGTTGACAAACCTGTCAGATGGATACAACCAGAATCTCTTTGTTTATTATATATTTTTTAAAGAAAAAATATATAGTTAGAGTGATATGGCGGAGAATCAGAGAGTCAGCTTGTGTCAAGTTGTTGTCTCAGGCCTGCGCTGTGAAGGTTTATTTCTGTCCATGTGATTTTCTCTTGATGCTCAAAACAGAACTAACTAGCTCTCCAAATATAGCATTTAGATAGCAACGACTTCTGTCAAGGCCAATGACATGCACTTTGGATTGTCCTATTTATCCAGTTCGAAGTCATTTCAACATCAGTGTGTTCATCATTTTTCTAAAACATAATAGACACTTAAAGAAGATTTTTTTGTATTCTAATTGTTCATTTTGGTGTGGTTGTGGTTGCGACAAGTTCAAAGATATAGTTATACTCTATAGGTTATTTTGTATTCTTTGTTGCACCAAGCTCTTCCATGATTACATTTGCAGAAAATTGGGTTTGGGGACTCCCTTAAACCAAGCTTAGCTCAGGCCACAAACACAGATACTGCAGATATATCAGCAATCACCAATAGGTTGGTTAAAGTTGGCGGGTTAGACAGGGAAATTCAACATATAGTCCAAGCCTAGTCTGCTAGAATGTTCCCTTCCCACACTCGCATTAATTTCTGAATGAGATATAAACAAAGTGTACTTCTATTAATGCTGGAATACCATTTTTTGCATTTTTATCTGTAACCACGTATTTCTTGTATTGCAGGAACGCAGGCCAGGAGCACTTCCTGTGTTCATTCGGCAACGGACCAAGAAACTGCATTGGAACTAAACTTACAGATGTCTTCCTTAAGGTGATTTTATTTATTTGCTCAAAACACTGTCACAAACACACACACACACACACACACACACACACACACACACACACACACACACACACGCACAAAATAGGAATGTACTGTATAACCAAAGCAGAAGTGACAATTGGGAAGTTCTTTGGGAAAACCCTTATGTGTCAATTATAGAAGCAACAACACTACTAAGACTCTAGAGGACTGACACAATACGGCAAAGAAAGAAGAAAGATATATATAGGAATAGAGAAGTGAACCGTGAGCACTTCTCATGGGAACGATGAAATGCTTGGCTGTGTGTGTGTTTATAAGTCATTAAAGAACGAGAGTCAGAGAGCCCAGGTACATATTGTCCTGTTGAAAAACACCTGCCAGTCCCCACAGCGCTCTCCATAGCCACCATTGCCTTTACACTCAGGGGACACACATACGCACATGTGACAACAGGAAGGACAGAGATGTATTTCCCATGTGAGGACGTTCCTACTGGAAACAGCTGTGGATTGAAGGGTGACACCAACCTGAAAACAAACGGAGACAGATTCCAAAGGTTTTAATTGGATACATACTGAATTGTATGAAACAAGTACTAAACCTATACTACCAAACGTTCACAACACTGACAGCCCGTGCTTTTAAGGGTTATTCTCTTGCGAAAGATTCAAAATTTCCTTTTTCTTTTTGTCAAAGCAGAACAATTGCATTTATCGATTGCTGTCAGGATGTAAAGAGAATTCCAACTAATTGCATATATGACAACAATGTCTCTTAAACACATTACCCACCCTAGCTGTCAAGTATGTTATTTAACAGATTACAAAAACAGAAACGTTATGTTGTCTTCTCAGATTATTGATGAGCTGCACACTATGGGGGTGTTGCTGCAAGCCATTGTTAATGCAAATTGAGCGATGACTCAATCACACACACACACACACACGCACGCACGCACGCACGCACGCACACACACACACACACACACTATGAGTCATTGTAAATGTTTGGCCTGATTGAATGGTGCTCCGGTGAAATGTCAAAGCGGTTTAATGATCTGCTCTCTCCTCATTCAGCTCTCCTATTTGTTCAGCAGGACAATCTCATTATTTTAAACTGGATTACGTATTATAGATAATCTAGCTCCTTGTCTTTTATTCCTCAAATGAGTGGGTTGAACGGAATAAGGTATGCCGCACATAACTCTCATACTGATGCTCTCCAAATCGACAGTGGAAAATCCGTCTTAATGTTTTTAATTTCTTAAAATTCTTTAGATATTTGAGTTCAAAAGTCAAAATGCTTTGAAAAAAATGACCAAAATTCACAACATGTTTTTATCCAAAGGAAAATTCTGTTTCAATATGTATTTGTAGGTGTTAAGCCTTTCCAAACAAGCACTTTCACTGCAGTTCCAAAACAGTTTGCTCGCCTACCAGCTGTACACAACAGGAGTTACGTAACTGTAATTACAAGCAGTCTAGCAGCACCATAAATAACCCCTGTGCAACCAAAATAACAACAATTTTATATATCGTTTTTACAGGGTCATGGCATTATAAAAAAAAGACGACAGATATTTACAACTTCCTTTGAAAACCCTAGTAGATGCTTCAGAGGAAAAAAAACAAAAGAACATTTGTATAATATATACATCTTATTTTAAATATTTATATTTTTCTAAATTCATTTCATTAGATATATTTATTTATAAATTCCTTCTTACTTAATGTCATCAGATATTGACCAGTTTCTTTCATATATTCATAAATATTTGATTGCACAGGCTGGTCAACCGTTGACCAATCAGTCTGAATTAATCCAGAAACATGATGTCATCCATGGCAAAGTCTCTCTAGTAAAAATGTTGCTCTTGGCAATATTACCAGCATAAGCCAACACTGCTATGTGATAAATGTAGATAAACACACAAACACAAACACAAACACACACACACACACACACACACACACACACACACACACACACACACACACACACACACACACACACACACTCTCCATCACCTTGTTTTTGCACTAATAATGTTCACATAAACCTGCTCTGTTAGTTCTAACAAACCTCTTAGGTGTAGAATGTGTCTGATTGGCTGTCAGAAGACTGACCACTTGCACATGCCAACACACACCCACACCCACACCCACACCCACACACAGTTGGGCGTGATCAGAGTAAAAAAAAAAAGTAGACCACAGGGATCTAGGTCAGAGAAGTGACTCATCGCCTCCTTCCTCCATCCTTCCTCCATCCTTCCTCCCACCCCCATCATCACCATCTTTCCCCAAATCCCTCGCTTCTTTCTTCCCCTCCTCCATCCTCCTGTTCATTCATCCTGCTCCTCCCCCTCTATCAGGAACATCCTCATTCTAAAAGCGGAGGGAGGCGGGACAAACTGGGTTATACTGGTGAATGTGATTGCTCTGTGGCAATAGGGAGTGTTAGCTTTAGTATCATGAGACCTGGAAGCTATTGAGTGAGAATTAAAAATAAGCAGCGTTTTTAGTTGTTCAACTTTATCACAAATTACATGAGAATTTGATATTAATTGTTGATTTTGTTTCGGGGGG
>NW_011350685.1:205970-241223 GCF_000735185.1 Notothenia coriiceps
TTGGGGGGGGGGGGGGGGAATGTAATTATACAGTCTTATTTATTATTTTTCACACTAGAAGTCAACAAAATAAGCATTGTTATAATAAAAAAAACTATTAAATTAAGAAACTGACAATACATTACTTAAAATAAATAAGACCATGAAAAAGAATCAAATACTATAAATAAAGAATGATGTACTTGTCCTTCCTGTTTAAAGTCAGTTAAGTGTTACTCAGACATCTCCTCTTTTCTCAGCCTCATATAATGCTTCATACTTAGCTTACTTTGTCCTCAAATCTAACCAAAAGCCTCCCTTTTATCTATCAGGATATAATTAATGCTATTCTATAAGAGGCATGAATACGTCTCCCGGAGCCACCGGCCAAAGCTTTGCCATAAATACTGAAATGATCACAGATTTTCAGAAAATGTTTAAGATATGAGTCAAAGTGCTGGGGACCAAATGTTCAGTTTCAGCTTGGCGTCTAAAATGTGTTGCGTTGCACTCCTACTTTCAAATCTGCCAAATAACAACAAACAAGAAACGGAGTGTTATGGAGGCTGTAGCTTCACAAGTTGGAGACTTATTTAGCGTTGGCGGAGTCTCTCGCTTTGCCTTCTGGTTTAACATTTGTTTTTTTCAACTGCTATAACTCGTCACTTCCATCACTGTTGCATTTTAACTTTTCATATCATCCAGTTACATTTAGGTTGGTGCAGCGATAATAAGAACGCTTGCTCTTTTCTTGTTTTGGTGCCCAGGAAGCGTGCATGTACCTGTTGAATCACTACGACTGGTGTTTGGACCCGCCATCTCAGGACCTCGAGTACAAATGGCTGCCTGTGTCTCGCCCCGCCAACACCCCCACCGTCTCCTTCACCCAACTGGATCAGACGCAATCTGACAGGAGCAATGACACCAGCTAGGGATGCACAGTATGTTAAGAGGTGCTGATAAAGAAACAGAACATATGAGCACATAAAAGAAAAGAGCTAGAGGCCTGAATGCCAGTCTAGAATGTGAAAATGAAGCTGGAAAAAAATGTGAACGCACACAGAGGGATTCCAGAAAACTACAAGGCTTTCCCCTGCCGCCTATTATACAGTAATTGTCCCGGGGAAAGCTGAGTGTTCCGGTTGCACTCTGTGTTCTCCTGCCAGATATTTGCACCTTGATGAATCTGCAACGAAGACAAAATAAATTACCCATAATCCTCATTCCATTGCTGAATCTTACACTGATAGACAGCATTTTTTGGTCTGTATATAAATTAGTAACTTATTATAATTAAAAGATCAACATTATTAAATGTTATATATTAGACTTTTAGTTTTACTGCGATTCATCTTCCTTTTTAACGTGGTGAAGAGATTGAAATAACCTCCAAACAGCTTTTTTATGGTAGAAATCATATTTTTTCCCCACACTGCAGTATCAATATTTAAACCAAAAAAAGTCCATGGAAACACACACACACACACACACACACACACACACACACACACACACACACACACGCACACACACACGCACACACACACGCACACACACACTAACCTAATTATTTTTGATAGCAGTTGTCAGTGATAAACTCACCATCTGAATCACATGTAAATATGAGAGTGTTTGAGAGTGAGCGCCTACATTTAAAATAACCTTAGTAACCCTCGATGATTTTTATTAGAACATGAATCATAAGCTAATTGCAGTTTCTGCTACAGTGATTTGAAAGATTTTTTTAAATCCTATTTATTTATATTCAAGTGGTACACATTCGTTATATTATTTAACTTAATCCGTTTGTTTGCATACTTATTTAATTGCTTTTAATATGATTGTTTATGTTGTGTTATGGTTTGATGTACAGTATGAGCCAGTGTAACATTATGTTAGTTAGTATGACATCTCAACTATTATTCTACTAAAAATAAATGTAAAGTAATTCACTTCTTCTGTTTCTGAATTCTTTCACATTTTATGAAATATTCTATAATTTTGATACTGGTGGTTCCCACTTTGGGAGTTGGGGCTTCCCGAAAATAGATCTCAGTGGTCATTGGATTATTCAGGATGGGAAATAAATTAACCTTTTTTTTTTTAATTCATTTTTCATTTAGCCCTGTAAAAGTCCTTCAGAATTTAAAGAAACATTAAAAAAATGTTTAATAAACAAGTAGATTCACTTTAAGAGGTTACAAACCGTATCATTTTTGACAGTTAACATCTATAACATAAACATAGTTTCACACACATTGTATCTTAAAAAAAACAGAATTCAAATTAATTCTACAATAAACAAATTAGCATTTTTCTATTAAACCTTGTTAAAGTAGAGTAAGATTATATTAAATTGCATAAAAATAGACAAGATATAAAGAAATAAACATGTGCAACAATACTGCTGTATTGGCTCTTACAAATCCAAGCAGCAAATATATATTAAATCTGAACTGGAGCGTGTGTAACTTGCATGAAATGTGCGCTGCCTGCACTCTCTGTAATCGACTAGGCAAGTGTCTTAGAAAGATGCTTTTGTCCTGCAGAGAGCTGCTCAACAAACCTACTGTGTTCTTGTTGCTGTTTTCTCTCTCACACACACTACAATACTCCCTCCTATACACCATGAATTATGCTGCAGACGTGCATACTTCTCACTTGTCTCACCCTGCCGCTGTGTCTGTTTCTCCCTCCCTCACTCCCTCACATCACACGAGATCGGGAAGGAAATGGGGTTCTAGTGAACAGGGTGGTATGACTCACTGCTCCCCCTGCACCAGTCTGATAGCTGCCATTCCTATTTACCACAACGTACGCCAGGCAAGAGCGACTTACTGTCATAAGTGATGTCATGACAGATGTCAATACAGATGTTTGATAAGAGGTTGATTCAATTTGGATATGTTGGCTGTCCTCGATATTCAACCTGACTCCTTTAGGTCTACGATGAATGGAATTTCATGTGGCCATTATTCTCTTTACAGGCTAAACAGACCTCCTCGTGGTCCACCCCCTCACATTCTAAAATATAATTAAAAATCAGATGACCACGCACACACAGACAATGGCCTAGTGAATTTGCTCTGTAGAATGTAATTCACATGTGAATGAATGTGATGAGCAGAGGCGGCATAGTGTTACAAGGTTCCTTTATTGTTACTTTGTTGCACAACACGATGCGAGTTGGACTCTTTTTTTTCATGAATTTACTTATTTTATTGTATTTTATAATATTATGAGAAAACATTGATGTGTTAAGGTTATGCCCTTGATTCTCTTCTTTTGTATTTTAACAAGTTGAATTCACTGCGACATTCTGCGACTAATTCCAAGCTGAGGTTGTAGAATACACAAATGCCCTTTTTCAAATTTCTGAACAGGCATTTGGGACAAAAAGCATAAAGAAGCCTTTAGGATGCAAAGAGTATTGTGGTGAGTCAGAGCTTTACAATTTGTATTGAACCCCAGGGAGTATGGTTAGCTGTATCAACATAGAAGACACTGAACAGTGGTATGAATATTAAAAGTTCATCAAAGTAAAAAAAGAAATGACAGCAAAAAGCTCTTCTTCACATGAATGAAAACGCCAGTTTTAGCTGCTACACAAGGCACAAATAAAGCACAGATATCTAAGTAGAGAGGAACATTTGAAGATAACAATATACCACAGGTGGGGTCATTTCCCATCCAGGAAATCATGTCCTTCACTCACTCACAGACACACACATGTCTAACAGGAGGTAGGACAGTGTATCCAGATGGCAGAACAAAGCCTGAGGTCACTTTTAATGAGCAGAGCTAATTACCACATGACTGTCCTATCTGTCTACTCCCAGTGGACTGTTAGCCTTTAATATGGTGAACAACAGGAAGTAAAGGCAGGAAAACCCCACGCCCACCCCTGCCACAAACACACACAGAAGTAGTCACTGTAAACAACGTGTGTTACATTAACCCAGCACATTTGTTAAAGTCGTCTTGGGTATACAGAGCCATAAAAACATAATAAGTTAGCTTACATGCTAACTTTTGCTTTGCTTAATCAAACTTGTATTCAGTGTGCCAGCACGTAAGTATTACCCATGGATGTATAAAGAAGTGATACAAGTCAGACTTGCTAACATTAGCTGCTAACATGCTAACAGCTAATGCTGGAAACACTATAGGGAGAAGTTTAAAGGTTTGTGTTGCCTTTTTTCTTGCGAAATTCTCATGTAAAACAAACAAAAAACACCATACAGATGTTCAGTACATTAATTAAATAAAGGATAAGGATATAATAAATAATCATTGTTTTTTTCAAACTGCAGCTGTTCTTTTGGTTTCATCTTGTAATCTCACTGTTCTACTATGTTCAATTCTGGCAGATGCATTCCTGAAACAAACCTCCAGCCTACATACAGTAGTGAGACAATCAAATAAACACACAAGCACGTGTCTTTCAAAGCAACAGTAAACACACTGCTTGATGCTTACTACTGTGTTTGTCTGCGCTCAGACAAGCAGGAAGGGAAAGCCATTAGTCACCGAGGTGCCATCGAGCACCGTTTAATTGTCTCATTTATCTTCCCTGTGCTGCCGAACTACGATTCCCCAGGGAAACCTCGGGAGAGCAGAGCACTACACCACATATAAGTATGTAATCATTCGTTGCAGCAAGTGGTCCTATATCTTCTGATGCGAGTGTCTCTGACAGAAGTAGAGAGGTAGTGAGGCAGTTCCCTGTTATACTGTACCATTAGAGTTTAAGGTCGCCCATAAAATATTGATAAACTTCCTGTCACTTGTTGGGGAAGTTGATAGATGTGCAGACAGGGCTAACAATCTAAATTCATGTTCTCATTGGACAACACATCTCATTGGGAGCGCCCTTAGTAAAATAACGTCTTAATACGTTTGAAGTCCATGATGTTTCAATCATTTTGTGAGAAATGAAAAGGCAACACAGAGGTTGAGTGAGTGGTTGGGTGTAGGCTAAAGTTGAAAATAGCAAAAACCTCTTTAAACTCCCACTCTCATCTCTAATTGAAATACTGTCACTGTCTTTTAAACACTTCCAAGCCCTTGTCCTCCTCTAATGTCTCTCATATCTCCTCCACCTCCATTTCAACATCATGGAATAACACTTGACCTGTTTTTACCTGCTGGGGTAATGCCTCTGTCACCTGTGATGTCCGCTTGGGGGGAAGAAGAGGAGAGGAAGTGGGAGCTAAAGGGATGGGAGGAATGAGATGAGGGAAGAGGTCAGATGAGAAGAGAGGGAAGAAGATGTTTAGGGGGGGGGGAGTAGAATGAAAAGTCTCCCAAATAGTATCTTGGGTGAAAAACTCATCATTGGCCCCGGGGATATTCACATTGCCATCAACTTTTGCAGTAGTTACATTTGATCAAGTCCCACATTGTCCTGCCTACCATACGTGTATCAATCCACCTCTGAAAATAGCTCCCATCAAAGCGACTAAATCCTCTTATTTGAGTAATGCTAAAAACTAGTTCCCAGCTGTTTTAGGAAGCCTTTTTTTATTTTCAAAATAAAAGTGTATACTCATGAGTTGTTTTAAAGATATAGGACTACAGTTTCATAAAAATAATCCTTGCACTCATAATGACTTCCTCTCCATGGATGGAATTGTTATAACATATTGTAAATCTTGGTCAGGCCCAATCCAGACAGCATTCTTACGCTCAATCTGTGCCGATTGCTTAAAGTCACCGAGCTCTGTGAGAAGTATGTTTATCCTCAGCTGTTGGGAAAGCTGATTTCCCACAGCTCAGATAAAGACACAACAATATCAGGATTGTTTCTTCCACATCTTTAGCAGTGCTCACACAGTTGGAATCAACAGGTTAAGATCACCTGTCTAATGGTCCTTTTCTTACTCCTGACCATGATTAACACATACGTAATTAACCTGTTCATCAAGTAAGGATACAATCAAACAGTCATTTTATTTAATCCCAAACAAATCAATTTGACTGTGAACCATTCATTATTAAAAGTGATAAAGCCTGTTTAGAGAGGGTGTTGGGGTGGAATAGGGAGGGTCCAATAATACCAGGCTATTACCCAAGATACAATTTGTGTCCTGTGTGAACCAGAATAGTTTTTTTTGTGACGGGACTTTCCTTTTTAAGTAATGTCACTACTGTAGCTATTTTAACCCAAACATTGATTTATTTTTGTCACATAACTTAGCCCTTTCTGTAGTTATATTAATCCAAGCCACTACATTTCCAAGTATTGTTGTATTGTTGCCATAACACATTTGTTTGCAATTTTTGTCTTGAGAATACTTGTATTTTGCAAAAAATAGGTAATTATCTGTTCCGTTTTGTTTTTTAAATAGGAGGTGGATCCTACATTTTGGCCATTAGTCAGGGCTTTAGCTTGTAGTCTTATTCACTTCGAAAATCCGAAAGCAAGCTTGCTGTTTTTTGAAAATGGAAATAATTCAGTGTATTCAAGTGTAGGATGGGGATTTGCTTTTAGAAGCCTCCCAAACACGGGTGCAGTTATAGCCAAATCTAGGCTCCAATGAGCATTTAAACCCCCCTTTTTCTCAATTCCATTCAGCCCTCACACTTATATTGTATACTCAGTGTTATTTTAATGTATTGCTACATTACTGTGTCTTCAATGCCCATTTTCTTTTATATATCCCAGGGGGAGTGTACAAGGAAATAGTGGTATTTGCATTGCACAGTTACAGAGAACAGTTAGCACACGATGGGTTACAGCAAAACTCTCTCAGTAAGAAAAACACTTAGGCTGCCACTGTTGGAGTAAGTGGGAGTAAGTTGGACTGTAAGTTCCAGTACTTTCCGGTGTTATGCTCCTCCTGGGGTTTGGATGGTTTTACGATTTAAAAACCAAATGAAATATTAAAGACATGCCCACTATACAAGGAGAAATTCAAGCGCAAAGGAGATGGGTCATATTCCCAGCATGACACACAATTGCGGCCCAAAATATTATCAAGTGTTTCCTGGCAACCACAAGTTTCAATGCCATTAAAGCCCAATGCAGAGGCGAATACGTGACAGCCTTATGGCAGCACTCATGGGAAGCATTTTTGGGAAATATTAATTTCCCCTGCAGCTAGAATGGGAGTTGGTTAGTAGGACATATCTGATATGAAGGATACAGTGCTCCTTAAAAAATAAATCCCTCCAACTATCTTTGGTTCCCAGAATCGGGCCAACCACAATATTATGTAACCTCCTCTATCTAACAGCCAAACTCTTCTGTAAATATCATCCAAAAGTTGCTCTTTACTGGTTGACTAATAGACAGAAAGGGCATGGGCAGTATTGCTTGCAGCACAAACAGACAACGGGCATCTAAGGAAAAGTCAATGCTGATAATGCTTTGAGCTTAAAAAGGGCAAAAAATCATGTCATATTAGACACAAAACAATGAGATTAGCTAAGAGGTTGTTCCAATGTGACCTGATCCTCACATCGGAAATATGATATTCAGTCATCGGATTGTAAGTCTGAAACACAGTGTACAATTAGATTTGAACAGAAGGAGAATATGATTTTTAAACAAAGTCACAATGTTGTAGCCTGTGACAGCAGAAAGATATTTGGCCTTTATGTAGTCAGGACATAGACTGTATATAAGGTGTTTACTGGGTATTTACAGTATGCTCTTCCACATCAATTATTATTTATCAATCTATTTTTTCAACATCCTGTAAGCCCAGTATACAATACTTTTACATTAACCATTTTCACCAATAAGTTCACATGAAAAATAAAGCAATAAGTCTGCAGGAGAATGCAAAATGTACCAGACACCAATTTTGACCTAAAGGTAGAGCAATGCTTTATTATAAACAGTATGAAGATGTGATATCTTCCAATTAATACCACTGAAGTCAAATAAATGTTTTAAAGGATTTAAGATGTGTGTAGCAGTTTTGTTACTTGTCTCCTTAGGTGATCTGTGTGTTCATTTTTTATCCTGAAGAAGGCGGTATTTGTGGAGATGTAAAATGAAAATAGAATACTTGGATTGGAGTCATGACTGCCCAGCCATCGCATCCGTCTTCTCCAGAGTATTTTAATCGTTTCATTTATTCAAACAAATATGCTCCCAGCTCCAAGACCAATTCTCCAATCGCCCTGTCTGATTTAATGTTGCACAATGCTTTTTATAGAAACACTGCCCACACAGATAGAGATACTCAAATATGATCTATTTGGATAGGGTGTGTTTGTGATGAATGCGGCGTGTGTAAGTGTAACTGTTAGTGTGTGCTTATTTGGAAAAGCTGTATCCAATGCATAAGTTTCAACAAACACGGACATAAAACAGAAATACAACCACCTCTCTGTCTTTCAAAATTACAAACAAAAGGTGTGTTCATATTTTTGTATGTGTTTTAGGATATCTGGCAAAAAGAACCAATTCCAAAACCTCCATAAAAACATCTCAATGCATCAGTACAATAAAATAAGTGCCATTTTGACAAAATATGGCTAGAAATGGTTTTCAAGCTCGCTAAACTAGCTGTTTGTGTTCTGACCTTGGTTGGCTTGAGTTTGCTTCCTCCCCCATGTTCACCCACACTGTGTCTGTGGACAGCAGCTGGCAGGTTACTGCTGTAAGAAGGCTATTGTTAGCTGATTTTCCTTCAGGCAACATTGCACAACAATGTGTGTTTGCTTCTTAAGGCATTGTTTCCATGTCATTTAGTAAAGAAATCCATTGAGATTGGTTTTAATGGGTTAAGCTCAGGTGTTTAAACACTAATGGTCTCTTCCTGTTTCCTGACCAGTTCTGCTACTGGAATCAGTTGTTAAATGACAAGAAACTCCTCCATTACCAGTTTATCTGCTCGCATGCTAATATTCATATGTGACAATTGCTATTCTCTTAGAATGGAAAAGACTGCCGTTTTCGTCTCTCCAAAAACCAAAATGTTGACATATTTAAATATTACATAGTATAACTCTAATACAATTAAAAACACACTTGTTTTAAACCAAACCATGATCTTTTACTACACCAAGTTGTGTTTTAATTTATAACAATTACAACCTGTTTAAGACAATATTCTGGTTGTATAGGAACTTAATTTGTATAGAGCGTTGGTAAGCTACAAAAATAAGTTAAATGGCAGAAATAGTCAATCATAAAAGCCTTTTTGATGAAAAGAGACAGGATATTTACTCCACTAAGCAAAGCATGCAATGGTTGTTTGGTTCAAGCTCTTCCATAAAGGTCTATCAGGTTTACGTTAAAAAGGTTAGGTCAGAATCTTACTCCATTATCAGTTGCATATTCTTACTGCATGGAGAAGGAAGAATGCAGGAAGGAAGATAGAGCTTGTGAAATGTTACTTCACACAGGAAATAATATGATTCAGTTTTGTGGTGCTGTGACAGATTGTGACAACACCCCGAGCCCTGAGTTTCATTTGAGGAGGAAATGTATCAGTTGTGTGTTGTGTAACTCGAGTCATGTTGGCTGTCAAGCAATTGGGCAATTGACTCATGGCTATACACTCATACAGAAACACACACACACACACACACACACACACACACACACACACACACACACACACACACACACACACACACACACACACACACACACACACACCCCCTGTACACACACACATACACACACACACACACACACACACACACATACACACACTCGCAAAAAGGAAATTCAATCACTTAAATGTGACTGTGTCACATTAACAAGGACACTTCGCTTCCTCTCGGCCCTCCCCCATTCATCTCCTGCCTTCCTCTCCCCCCCTTCTTACCTTGTGTCCAACATCACTAGTCAGCTGCCCTTCATGTTCTCTGGGGAAATAAACTGAATAATATCATTTGAGACACAGGTCAATGTGGGTTCAGCATCTTTATCTAAATGTATACATGTGTGCTTTGACAGTGCATGCATTTCCAATCCCTTTTATTTCTGTGTGCTCACATGTGTGTGTTTTTGTGTTTGTGTATCTGTACCTTTCATATTTGCCCCCCTTGTTGCCTTAGTAACCACCGTTTCTGGCTCTGTCACAGTTTCTCAAACTAAAAACATGACATATTGCTTGACGTCAACATGTGTGCCAACTCTGACACAGCTCGGCCACACGAGATGGCGGACAGAGTTCGATGCCAGGTTCAAGTGGGTCTAGGTACATTTTAGCACAGCAAACAGCACAATATCTAGTTTAGGCTTAATATGTTTACAGATGTGGAAACAGTTGCAACGGCAGTATGTTTCCTGTCTTTAATCTCTGTATGTCAGATGCACACACAACCACACAAACACAAATTGGGTTTAGGCCCTGTCTGCTTTTGACCTGCAGATCATCCTCACAGTTTTCATTCATTCACAAAGTTACAGATTGGTTAGTATCCAAATCCTTCTCATATTGTCTTTAGTCTATTAGTGCTTGCTTGCAAAACAAAACAATCCAGTGGATTAAGTAAAGCTGTGTATACTTTGTTTCTAAATCTCAATTTAGCTGAACTCTTGACACGTGTTGTCAGTGCTGACCTCTCGAGAGCTAGAGAGTCCAACATTGAGATATTGCACCAAGTGCTTTAATATAACCTCCTCTGTTTGAGTATTAACTGCGTAAAAAAAGAGGAGTACTGTATACAAATAATTCTCGAAACAAAGTGAAATTCTATGCAACTGATCTATTACGCCTAATTGTTAAGCTTGCTAGCTCAGAAATTTGTATCGCTCTTCAATAAAATTTTGAGTCTAGAGAACAAAAAACTATTTGGAGTAAAAACCCTGTGAAGAGAAATGTACTGAAACTAGCACATTCCTGGCTTACTAGCATATTAGCTGTTAGCTTGCGAGCTACAGTGGATTTCAAACTAGGTTACCAAGGGCTCGCAATTTATCATTCGTCACCAAGTATCTCTGTCTATGTAATTGGTGAAAACACACAGATGAATTTCGAAGGTGTATCTGGTGTGAATGGGCCATAGCAACTCGACAATTAGCCATAAATTATACAAAACTCTGCTGGGAACTGTTTTATATCATCACATAATCCAAACATAATGCCTGTGTACCTTCATCTTCCATTTTCCTTTCATCACCAGCCTATGTGTGGACATTACCCAGACTGCCAGAACCTGCAGACTGGCCTTGTGCCAAAGATGTGAGACAATATTTATAATAGGAAGTTACCTTAGCTTCCTCCAGGCTGTGATCAACTTCTCTCATTTACTAAAACAATATTTGTATTGGCTTCGTAGATTGAAAATGCTGTAGGTGTAGCAATAATGCTTGACTGCACACATGCCCCTGTGTTACAGAGGTTTGAGAAAATATCTGTTTGAATATGATCTCATCGTTTCATCCTGTGCTGCTTTGACTATTCAAAACACACACCAACATTTGAATGAGGAATAACTGTGTTTTTGTGAGTGTGTGAAGTGTGTTGATAATATTAGGGTTGAACATGTCATGCTACTGGTAAAGCAGTACTATCAATGGGGTCCTTTATGTAATGTACACTTTGTGTTATACTGTACTTTACTGTTCTTCACATTGGTTTCCATGGACATAAGAAGTGTTGATCAGTATTGCTCACACTGCTAGGAACTAAGCATTAGCATGTACCACTATCTAAAACACCGTAGAGGTCCTTCGCCATTCATGGTATAAGAAAATGTTACAATATGGGAAAAACATTCATTCACGTTATTACAGAAACTACGAGAGATAGAGAAATTAAATACATCAAATAAGAATATACTTTTCTCGCAAACTAAATTGCTACATAAGATAAAAAAACAAAACATTTGTGGAGGATAAGTAAAACAATCTTACATTCTGAGATGGAAAAGCTGCTCTGTAGTTTGGTAGTGCATAGCGGATACTTTTTTTTAATCTCTCTAAAGGGTAAACAGGCGGTGGATTTGCTTTGGGTTTTGCAGGCACCTCTTCTCACCAATGTGATGCTAAGTGAATGGGGCCAATGGTATTCTGCAAAGTCTTCATTTCCTGCTGTAGAGCCCTTCTGTCCTTGGCCGTACCCGTCCCATGCCAGTTTGTTATGTTTCAAGAATGCCCGCTATTGCTTCTCTGTAAAAGTCAACAAGAAGTTGGAGGAACTATGCCTTGTTATGTTTCCTTAAGAAATATAGCCTGTTTTTACCAGGATTGAGATGTTCTCTTCATGTTGGGGGTTACAGTCTTAAGGAAACAGGAGAGGTCTGAGCATACAGCCCTGGGGGACTCCGGAGTTTGTCACTAAAGTGGAAGAGGCGTGACTGACCATCCAAACTGCCTCAAGTCTGTTTGTGAAGAAGTCCAATATCAGCTGCAGAGTGTAGTACTCAAAACTCAGAGTGTTAAGTTTGCACAATCAGTTTAATGTGTGGGCTTTTGTTGCTGACTTGAAATCAACAAACAGCATTCTGACATAGGTGTTGTTATTTTTCAGATGATGGGCAGCTGAGACAGCATTCTCTGTTGTCTCTGTTTGCAAACTGGGGCGTATCCAGGTTGTCTAGGATGTTGTTTCTGATGCGTTGGTGAACCATGGATAGTCAAATAGGGCAGTGAGTGCACTTAAGGTTGAGGAGGAAGTAGGCAACGCAAACAACCAAATAAGGAACTCACAGTTACCATTCACAAAAACCAGTGGGAGCAAAACGTAATAAGGTACGTGTGTGTGTGCCGACAGAAAGCCTGCACCCTTGAGTTCACTAGGTTAGCATGTGAGGTCCAGACAGGAAGGGATTCAGTGCAATGACCTTGTATCTGTGTGTGTGTGTTCTGCAAGCTGGGCCATTGAAATGGGGATAAGCATGCTGGTTATCTGTATTACTCATTAACCAGAAGTGTCTCCCAAAACAGCTCTGGAAAAACATCAACCCAAAGACATTTCCCAAAAGCATTGGCATCATGTGTTTTCATCCAAAACAGCAGTCCAGGTTTTCTTTCCCCTGGAGTTGAAAAGTAATTCCCTTATCGTACCCTGTTGCATATATTTGATTAAAACAATGCTGTTTGTTGCTGTTTTTATTTCAAATGAAGAGTGGAAAAATATCATTTGTTCTTTGGTCGTTCCAGTGGAGGTGTTGTCTGTCAGCCACGAGAATTTGTCTCAGAAAGAAACTATGGATCAGCTCCAAACTGAGTAACAACCCCCACCATGCCACTTACTCACTTCCGCTGCTCAGCTCTCCCTGCCTCTATCCTTCACCCTCTTTCTCTCTGTTCCCTTTTTCTCTTTCTGCTGTCTGTGTCCTTAAAGCCTCTCTCATCCCTCATATATTCACACACACACACACACACACACACACATTTGTTTATCCTTCATACCTCTCTCTCTCTTTCTCTCTCTGCTTGTATCGACACACTGGCACAGACACATGACAAACGACACAACCTCATTCATGAAAATGTTGCGGCACTCAGTCAAGGCTTAACCACTGGATTATGGGATTAGAGAGTGGGGTTGATCTGGAACATACACACATGCATTACACACCCACACACACCCTCACACACACACAAACACTTGGTAAAGTGTGTGTTGTTTTCTATGGTGTGTTGGTGTGGTTTAATTCTCCTGTCTTGACAACTTAATTTGTTCTCAGGTTTTCCCTACTATAGCAATAGCAGTTCCCAGTACTATGCATCAATCACCATTTATATTGTATATACTGTTTAAATATATCATACATTTGAACCACAGCTATATTACAAACTACAAATGTAAAGCCCATTAAAATAAATGGTTTGACAGTTTAAAGTTACTGGCTCTCTTGCGAATGAGAATGATATAATTCTTGTGTGTCACGATATCTTGGCCTTTATTTTCTGTTGCTTTCCTGCACAAATTACACATTCTTCTGTGTTGCATGTTTTTGTTAAGTACTTAACACGTAGCATGATTATGTTCTACCCTAAAGCCCTTATAATCTTTTCTAACAATAATCGTCCCTATTTATATGTTTGCTTAGCTGTTTTTGAGAACACTGTAACACCTGTCTAGGGACTACAAATGGGAAATGCTACCACATTTACAAGAAAAATCACGTAATACACACTGGGCCTGTAAAAGAGAAACAAAAATAAAAAACAATATAGAAACAGGAGAGAAAAAGACGCGGGATTAGAGGGCAGAACATCGAGTAAACAAGGAATATGAGAGATACTTATCAACACTGACGTGTGCAAAGCTCATTAACAGAATACTGTACCCTCTCTCTCCACTATATTGATGGATGACGGCATGCAGGCGAGGGATGTTAAGGAGGGAATGGATTGACAAGATGAAGCGGAGGGAAGGAGGGATGAAATCCGTACAGAGTCTTTTTCCAGCCAATCGCCCTGTAGCCCCCTGCCTGATGTCTCCGCCCTCCCACACCTCTCCCTTGTTGCTACGGTAGCAGCACCATCCTGCCAGTGAGAGGCATTATTTAGGGTTGGTTGTAATGTGGCGTGGTGTCTGTGTGTGTTTATATGGGACACTAAAGACTGCAATCAAGCTCAAGCTTTTTCGTACTCTATCACCCCCCCCATCTCCGTCCCTCGTCCATCTCTCTCATCATCTCTCTCCTCTTCATCCCTGATTTGACTGTTGTTGTCTCTTTCTCCACCTTCCATCCCACCTCTTTATCTTAAAGTACTCGCATAATGTTGCCACGTAGCAAACTACATACATTAAGGACATGGTATACATCATTTTATGCATTGAGTGACTCTTTTCACTTTCAATTCCTGTTTTGGATCAACATACTCCATTGCAAGTCATTCAAAGTTAATGTAGTTACATTTCATACAGTTTAATTCTCTGTTAAATGCCTAAATACTGTTTTTCTGTTATGTTCTTATATCCAAGCAACATTTCCTCTTTTGGGGTTTTGCTTTCTGTGGAGTCTAGACAGTCTCTTTTTTTGTCAGACAGGAAAAATGACATTTAAGAATTTCAGCAGTTTCTGATACCGATCATCAGCTATCAGGTGTCACTTCACATTTACTGTCAGAACATACTTGTATTATATCAGTTACATCTTGTCGGCATATCCAATAATAATGAAGAATAGAGTATTCCCACATACACCCATTCATAATAAATCCATCTATTTAGGAAATGCTACAATATTTTAATGATCAGATTATTTCTCTTTCGGCTTGAGTGTCTGCATTTTTTGAGCCAGTCTGTTTGTGTCAGTGTGTCTGCGTTTTTCCTCTCATTTGCTGCCGTGCTGCTCTTTTTTCTCTCGTAACCATGGAAATGGGATCAACATGCAAATACCTGAGCACGCTCACCAAGGCTGTGTGATAGGAGATGCAAATTGTGTTTCCGTTTGTAGGATCACACACCCTCAAACACACAGATGCACACTCAGACAGACACACACACACAAACGTTTTTTGAGCACGTATGCACACCCTAATGTGGTCCAGATCATTTTTCAGCTTACCACGACCAGACAATATCAATATAATAGTGCAGTAGTTGCACTGAATCTTAAATGGAAATAATATTCAAATAATAAGTGTAATGTACAATTGAATTTTGATTACAATTTTATTTTTCAATGATAAGTTAAAAGTATAAAAATGAAAAAGGGATATCTTAAAGCTGCACTCATTTATCTATGGCCAATAGGGGCAAGGTGACAGAAGTTGTGCTAGACAGCTAATGCCTTCTTATAAAGTTGCTGCAAAAATTAGCGTCTTTTCACAGCTAATATAGTGGACAAATATTTATTTTATTTTTTTCTGGGCTGTTTTAGAAAAGCTAGATAAACAAAGTTTATTAATATATTATACAAGCACACATACTTTTCATATTAATTTGATTCATTATGTGGAAATTGTAATTATGCACGTTTAAAGACTTGAATTTAGGCCAAAATAGTAAATTCGTTTTTTTGTTATTGAAGACTTTGAATGTAAAATCCCTTGTTTTGTACGTTGTAGCCTTTTATTCAATCATCAGAAACTAGTATTCCAATGTGGCCATGAGCTGGTTAAAACATGGCAATTGTTGCCAACCTCCCCATGGAGTCTAATCTCCTTCCCCATCGCCTCTCATTTCATTGATGTCCGTCTGTTTTTTTATTTTATGAATGAACGGCGGTGGAGAAAAGGGGACGGGAAACTGGACCCTTTTTGATTGGCTGCTAGGGGTTGACGTCACTTCCGCTCCAACGCGATGCACCCATTCACAGGGAAAAAGAGAAACAATGCACACCCAGAGAGAGAGAGAGAGAGAGAGAGAGAGAGAGAGAGAGAGAGAGAGAGAGAGAGAGAGAGAGAGAGAGAGAGAGAGAGAGAGAGAGAGAGAGAGAGAGAGCTGCGGACTGATAGCTGCGGACTGAGAGCGAGGAGTAGTGCGTTTACAATGCGTGAATAGATTAAACCAAACGCAGGAACTGAATTTGGGAGGGTGGTGCGGGCACACTGTGCGAGAACCAAACCGAGGAGATAACCGACAGTGAAGCTTACCTACGCAGCTCAAAATACGACGTGCTATGGGGGACCTACGCGAGATGGACTGTCCGGTGGTGAAGCGGTTATTAAAGGACGACAGTGCCAAGTGCCTGCTGCTGGACTGCCGCTCTTTCCTCGCCTTCAACGCGGGACACATCCGCGGAGCCGTCAACGCCCGCTGTAACACTATCGTTCGCCGCAGGGCCAAGGGCTCCGTGCTCAGCCTGGACCAGATACTGGCCGGGGACGAGGAGGTCCGTGAACGCCTCCGCTCCGGGATGTACTCCGCCGTGGTGCTGTACGACGAGAGGACGCCGGACTCGGAGACGGTGAAAGAGGACAGCACGCTGACTCTGGTGCTCAACGCGGTGTGCAGCGACTCCTCCGGAACACTCATATACCTGCTGAAAGGTAAATACAGTGCTTTGTTATTGAACGTGGGGTCAGGTGCATCATGTTATTATTATAAGCTACACTCGCACCAGTAAGGATTCTGCCTTCATTTATTATTTGATTTAACCCTAATGTAGGACAATAAAGATATGCAAAATGTATAATAGTAGATTTGTTGTATTAATGATTTAAACATGCTTTATTCAGCCTTTAAATTAGGCAATAACAAACTAAACAATGACTATATATATTGTTTTGTTATCTTTAAAAATGTTGTTTTGTAATAATATATCCATATTCAAATGGAGCTTATTTTTGAAAATAATTCTCTGTGTTAGTAAACAGAAACATTTTTAAATGGATAAAAATGACACGTTAATGATAATGTTCTTTTTGAGGCTTTACAATAGTAATTATAGCTATAGATTTGATCAAAAGTTGAATTTCAATATGCCACCATCCTATCTGGGTCATTGTTTATTTAGTTTTTCACAGGCATTCAATATTGTTCTTTATTACCTTCATAAAGGCTGAGTATGTGTTTTTGTAGCTGCTTTATTAACAAAAGATTGACATGTCCTCCTAAATGGGCCTACTCTATTTGTATGCACTGGTGTTATTATTTTTCTACAATACACACACTCACTCAGTCACTCACAGCTGAACACATTCACACACAGACCAATGCCCTGAGCTGAGTGAATGAGGTAATGCCAATGCGTAGAGGCCACATCAAACCGGAGGGACTTACAGGGTACATGATCCTTTCAGAAACAGTGCCCTTCGGGTAGAAATAGAAGATAAAAAGCTGTAAAATTCAAAAAAAATCAACGCTTTATTTACCCTCCAGCCTATATTTAGGCTGCAGGGATTCTGAAAAGGCAGCTGCTGCAAGCTGTGGCGCACTCTTTTTGTATGTGTGTATCATAATGACGTAGTCGCCTTGAAGCACAGGAGAGACTGTGTGTAGCTTATAAAGATGACATTTCCCAGTTCATCTGATGTGATCCCTGAGGTGCACAGAGCAGCCTACAGATGCAACAAAAAGAAAAAAGGGATGACGACATTGTTTTCAAATCCACGGTAGTAACCACAAGAGAGAGTAGTTCAGGGCCTGGTGGAATAGACCTTATGTATGTATGATTGTGCAGCAATTGTAATGTAGGCTGCCATGCTTTTGTAGTCCTTATGCATGCTGCTGTAGAGTTCTAAGCACATAAACTCCCCTCCCTCCCACCCACACAAACACAAATCACTGTTCCAGGAGGATCTTACATTTCCAAGTAGTGATTATATCTCACTCGGATTGTGTCTAATGTGATGTGTAGGATGAATGGTACTTAATCTGGATGTCTCTTTTCTAGGTGGATACGACAGGTTTTTCTCAGAGTACCCAGAGTTTTGTATAAAGACCAAATCCTTACCGCCCCTCACCAGCCAGTCCAGCGTCGACTCTTCCTGCTCGTCTTGTGGGACGCCGCACCACGACCAGGTAAAAACAACACATGATCAGCCCTTAAGGGACTGTTTAAGTAATATACTTAACATTGACCAATGTCAGTGTAATGTCACTTCAGTCAAATCATTGTTACAGCCTGTGAAAGTCAAGTTTAGTTTGAATCATCGACACCATGATCTGCTGGGTGCAAACACTCAACGTTTTTTGGTTCGCAACATCACTTTTGTTCACTTTCCCACGCCCATTCAAGCACATTTCCTTATCCGGTCTGGATTGTGAAAGCAGTGACAGTGTAGTTACAAGCTTGTTTGTCAGTGTAAAGGCCATGCTAGGGTAAAAGTAGGGCTGCTCAATTAATCGTATTTTAATCGCAATTATGATTATGGCTTACAACGATTACGAAAACAACGTAATCGAAATAAAACTTTTATTTTTTTTTAATTCATTATTTTTTTATTGGTTTTTCAGTTGAATTATACTTAAGGTTCAGGGTAATCAACTGTTAAAAACATACTGTTACATTTTTTTCTCTTAAATAAATTGATGTTTTCAAAGTAAATGGATAATCGTTTTTAATAATCGTGATATCAATTATTGACCCAAATAATCGAGATTATGATTTTTGCCATAATCGAGCAGCCCTCGATAAAGCAATGTAACCTCTTGGGAATATTTTCTTTTGTTTGAGTGAGTTATTTGTCTAATGATAGGCTACAGGTCATAGGTCAGTATTGATTCACCTCTGCCTTACTTCCTGTGACCCGGTCGGTCTCGTTTAGCTGGTTAGTGATCTGCTGTTTGGAGCCTGCATATTTGATGCAACGTTCACAGTCACATGAGGCTCGGGGGTTTAATTCCCCCCCGAAACGCATGAGGAGAGAGACGCAGACAATCCAGCCTCTGTGCGTTTTTTCTGAGAAGAATGCTCGATAGTCTCGCCCGCACTATTCAGCATTAAAAGTAGCTTCCTGTTTTTCGGTATCTCACTCTCCATTTTCCTCCCAGCGTCCACCCCGCCCTCTCTCTCCTCACATTACATCTCTTAGCAGTATTGATCACATCCTGATGCTGTGTCAGCACGAGGTCGTCAGCGGCAGTGACATAAACAGACCGAGCTTTCTGTCAATAAGTCTCACTACCGGTATAGACTGACAGCTGGCTGACCCCTCACATCCATTCAAAAGGGAAAACAAGACCACTAGTCTTACATTGGAACTTGCTTTGAAAGAACACCAGGTCATAATGTTTTTTTTTACCTTGGATGCTTTATGGTTCTGATTATGATAGGTCATATTTTTCTGCTCCGTGAGATACTTCCTGTTTCTAGGAAATGCCACCGTGTGCTCAGTTGATGCTGTGTCATAAATCATTGAGTAAAACCAATCTTCCACCAGTAGAGTGTAATGACAGAACAAGTACAAGGTGTCCTTATTGCAACATGACAGGATGTAAACCCCCATGAAACATCTGTTTTACTGATAAATTTAAAACACAATAATATTTCTGTACACTTGACTCATAATCACAGATATGTTTCCTTATTGAGAAAATGACTCAGCTTGAAACGGAGCAGCCCTTATCAAATGACTGATTGATCAAACAGATACAAAGCTACCCCTGTCTGATTTAAGGCTTGGAAAAATGATCAGAAATATATTTAGGAGAGATCACACTTTATACTGAAGTCATCTGAACTGAGACAGTGGAAGCTTTGTCTCATCGTGTTAGCTCTCTAAGTCTCTTCTGACTACCATGGCTCTTCGGGTTAGGTCAGAGGATGTTTCTTAATAAAAATGACTGTACTGAGAATCTGTCTCTTCAACTGATTAATCATCCCTCTTCCATCCGTCCAGGGCGGCCCGGTGGAGATCCTCCCGTTCCTCTACCTCGGCAGCGCCCTCCACGCCTCAAAGAAAGAGGTTTTGGACGCCACAGGAATCTCCGCCCTGCTGAACGTGTCCGCCGACTGTCCCAACCACTTCGAGGGGGCGTACCAGTACAAGTGTATCCCTGTGGAAGACAACCATAAAGAGGACATCAGCTGCTGGTTCCTGGAGGCTATTGAGTTCATAGGTCAGTGTGTGTGTGTGTGTGTGTGTGTGTGTGTGTGTGTGTGTGTGTGTGTGTGTGTGTGTGTGTGTGTGTGTGTGTGTGTGTGTCTTTCTTTGCAGAGGAGCTTTATGTGGTTCATTTTTTTCGTATTTAGTCAAGTTCATATTGTTGTTATGTCTGCTCAAACATTCCAATAACATTTCTATTATCAATGAGAAGACATATGTAGGTCGCCAACTGACTGAGTTATTGTCATTATTGGATTAACAGCTGATTATTTTCTCCATTATTTGTTTGACTATTAAACTGCAGAACATTTTGGAAAATGCACCTCACGATGTCCTAGTCCCAAACACATCCAATGACTTTAATGTAAGACAAGGAGAAGCAGCTTATTCTAACATATCAAGTTTTGCATTATCTTGAAATTATAGATCATTAAAATACAATAATATTAATCATACAATATGGAAAATAACAGCTGAGATATTATTTTCTTTGCCTTTTCTGAGAGTCTGAGAATTTCTTTAGACAACATTTTTTTTACGAGTAGCCATTTATCCGTCACATTAAAGCAGGTTTCGCAGAGAGAGGAAATACGCACCAAAATCTAAGAATAGTTAAGTAGCAAAACAAAAACGATGTCGTACAAGCACAGAAAAGATGGAAGAAAGGAATTTGAGAATGAGAAAGACTATGAGAAAATATTCCAATTTCTCTGGAACACGATTTCTCTGTGTTTGCGTGTTATTACGGTTAGTGTGTGATTTGCGTTTGATATCCATGCTGTGCATCTACGTGGTTTCAGGGCTGAGTGTATGTCTGTTAGCGTGTACTCTGGTGAGTGTGTGTGTGTGTGTGTGTGTGTGTGTGTGTGTGTGTGTGTGTGTGTGTGTGTGTGTGTGTGTGTGTGTGTGTGTGTGTGTGTGTGTGTGTGTAGATGCTGGTATGCGTCATAGTTAGCTGCTGTGGGACTAGAGTCTGACTCATCCTCTGTTACCGGGTGAACAGACGCCGTGTTGAGTTACCTGAAAACTGTCTGAAATATATAGACGGCTAAAAAGTAAAGCAAGACACAAAACAAAATGGTGTGAGTTGGTTGTTATCAATCCGCTAAAAATCACCTATGGTTAAACTGGTGCATTTTATTTGATGTCAGTAGTGGAAACTTAGATGGAATTAATCTGCATGCAAAAGAATATATAAAACAAAATATCAGCCTATTATCTTTTTTTAAATGTCTAGCAGTCCATGCTAACATGCTCCATTACATGACTGTCCAGCTGATTGTTGTTTCTCTTGGGGAAATGCAGTTACTGTAAAGGATCTAATCAAACTACTTCCTCAATGTTGTTGCTCGCAGTATCAAAGTAATCCCATGCGTCTAAACATACTGAAAGAGGCAGAGACAGAAATAGGACAGGGGAGGAAGTGTGAAAGAGGCTGATGACTCACATTTATTTGCACTTGCGTGTTTCAGATAAATGTCATTTGCTGCTTTCTCACTTGGAGGTTGGTTTGAATGAAAAGTGTAGAGGAGAAGAAATGAGAACTGCTTGAGGCAAAGCTGTACGTCTGTTAAAAAAAATGGCATTACGGGTAACAATTAGTTTGATTGTGGAAAATCGTTGATATAAAATTCCTTTCTTCGTCCGTTCACAAAGCACAACAATATTTTCCGACAAATAACTAAAGATTAGGAGCTAGACACGAGGAAAGATTTGTCAATGAACTATGATATTCTCTTTTAAACTGAGATTTACATTTGAAGGTGTATTGGTGCCATAAGGCTATGATAAGTACGACCGGCTTCAAATGCATCCTCACATGAACTGCTATAAACATGTTGGAGCCCTTTAATTACATTTAACACATACCCTGGAAAAGTGTCAATATCCATGACTGAAATTGAGCTTGAATGTCATTTTTTTTTACAATTAAAGTCATCAGGGTACCTCATCTGGGAACCATGAACGTACAACATCTGAGGCCAACATTGAAAATTAGGATAAAGTGTGAGAATATTCTAAATCTTGACGAATCCATTTAGTAGAGGTTGACATATCTGACTGGTAAATCTAGATGAAATAATAAGGACGTCCTCTGGTGAGCATGAACATCTGTACTAAATCTATGGCAATCTATTAAATAGTGATATTTCTTGTCAAACTGAGTGATACAATACAATAAAGCTTTATTTATAAAACACTTTCAAATCTCCAAAGTGCTGTACAGTCAAACAAACAATAATTAGCTAGTAAAACTTTCTGACCTATGACCCTCCCTCTCTCCACAGATTCGGTAAGGGACTCCAGTGGGCGGGTCCTGGTCCATTGTCAGGCGGGCATCTCCCGCTCCGCCACCATCTGCTTAGCCTACCTGATGAAGAGGAAGAGGGTGCGTCTGGACGAAGCCTTTGAGTTTGTGCGGCGGCGGCGCAGCATCATCTCCCCCAACTTCAGCTTCATGGGCCAGCTGCTGCAGTTCGAGTCGCAGCTCCTCGCCACCTCGTGCGCTGCCGAGGCGGCCGCCACGGCGGCGCCACGGCCAGCCCGCTGCTCGGACCCAAGTCCTCCACGGTCACCACGGTGACGTCGGCCACGCCCACCTCTCCGTTCATTTTTAACTTCCCTGTTTCCGTGGTGAACCCCGCCTACCTGCACCACGGCCCACTCACAACGTCCCCCGGATGCTGATGGTTAGCCAATCGCAGCCTTTACCCAATTAACTGACTCACAGACTGGGCTGCCATTGGCTGGAAGATCTGTCAGTCTTACTGACCGGTATGTACATGCTTCCAGGACAGGGAGGTGAGAAGCGTCACGGTGCCTGATTCAAAACTCGAAGACTGAACAAATGTTTTTACAGAAACCAGCCAACGCTCCTTCCATTTTAACACAAGGTTTCTTCAAATAGACCAAAAATGAACTGTCTTTCAAATGTAAAGTGTCAGACTGACGTCAACAGAAGACACACACTCTTCTTTGAAACTCAACAACATGCACTGACACAGAGGCATGAGCAGCAGCAAAACACTCTCTCGCTCTGCCTCGCACACACACACATTCATGACTACCAACTGAATAAGCTCAGTATGAAGACAGGGTCGGTTGCTATGGAGAGGACAGGTCTTTAGGAGAGGAGATGGACACAGGAAGGAAGGAGAATTTTAAGCACCCGCTCTTTCCCCTTTGGGTGTCCCTCCTGTTGGCAGATGGATGGAAAAGAGAGGCGAGGAGACGGTGATAGAAAGCAGGAGCCTCTTCCGTGACAGGTGCTCCGACCGGGGCTTCCTGTCTTTCATACGTCCTCTTCCTCTCTCTGCCCCCCCCCCTACACCGTCCTCTCCCCTCTCATCTCCCCTTTTCATCCTTTTATATTCCTTCCCTCCTCTCATCTCTGTGTCTCATCTTCACCCTGTCCGCCCCCTCTCCTCTGCTCCTCATCTCCTCACTGAAGAGGCTAAATAAATCAAATAAGATGCCAAATGAAGGCCAGGGCCCTGGTAAATGGACTGGGAAACCCCACTGAAGGGAACAGCTACTGCTACATTACTAAAACGTTGTTTTTTCGACGAAAGGACAACTGCTAAAAAGCTTTTTTCGATCAGAGGGCAGAATTTGAAGCACAGTGAATCTGCAAGACGACCACGTAAAGGACCATTCAGCTGGTTATGTATGATTTAACATCAATATTATTTTTCTTCGCTATGAACCATTTCCAAAGAAATACATGTGTTTTAAGGTTATTTTCTGCGAACACTAGCTCCAGTAGGATGCTTTGGAAAATGTTGATGGCTGAAATGTGCATCACCCCCGAATGGTCCTTTACAGATGTTTGTGCCTTGTTCACAAAGGTATCCTAAAGATGTTGGCGTGCTGCTAGAAAGCCGATTGCTGAATGTTGGTCAAACATAACAAACGTCAGCATTTCAGCAGTACAGACTCTAATTCCAAAAGGTCTGAAGCTTCTCTCTTCATCTCTCACAGATGGATACAAACATAATGTATTTGAGCAATTCAATATTTGATATTATAATTCAACATTTGGAAAGGCCATTTTTCAGCCTGACCCGCCATAAAAAAGAATTAAAGCAGTGTTTTCCAAGGATACAAAACAAACTTCCTTAACCATTAATAGACATAAACCGAAAATAATGAGAATTTGAACATGATGTCTAGAGAAAAAAATACATTTGTCATGTGTGCTTCTACATCTTTTATATGAGAAAATGTGCGACAATTTAGAGGCAACATTTGTTCCTATCGGCCATATTTTCAAAGACAATGCTGAGCAAACATCAGGGACCCTATCCACTAGAGACTGATTGATTCCCCCTTTTAAATCCATACTGAAAAAATGAAGCGTGATGAAGTAATAAAGAGAAGAGAGCTTTGGGTTTTTACGAAACGTTTTATAATCCAATAAATGTTATTATTTAGTTATTTAGATTCTCTGTTTTTGAAGATTGTCCACACATCTCCACTTTCTGGGCGTCAAAGCCAAACATCACGCCATTTTCATAATGTCACACTTTTAGACGATGTTTGTATCGCTTCTGCTTTTGACCAGGCTGAGCTTTACACTCTGTGCTAGAAATCCAAAGGCACAGAACCATCATGGTCGCTCACACACACACACACACACACACACACACACACACACACACACACACACACACACACACACACACACACACACACACACACACACACACACACAAAATCTGTTTCTGTTTTTGAAGATTGTCGGCACCTATCTCTGTAGCACTTTGAAGTGATGCAATACTGTATTTATAATTTATGATTGATTTGAACATCATGGTGATGGTAAACTGAATAGACTTTGCATTTGCTCCATGTAGGGAGGGAGACAGAGAGAGATGAGAGAGCCAATCAGTGAGAAACGCAATACTTTGTACACATCTGTGTGGTAATCGTCTATTTGTCTGTCTGTCAGCCTGTCTGCCTCTCTGCGTCACTCCGTCTCTCTGTCTGGTCAATGATGTTTACCCATCACGGCAATATCAATCCTCCACTTGGACATTTATATTTAAAAAAAAAAAAATACAACTTTCCCTCAATTTTATTGTGGAATGAATTATCTGTACATTTATTTATTACTGAAGATCCACTGTTGAATAAAAAATGTTCTTAAGTAATAGGTTGTATGTCCTTTTTTGTTATGGTGGTGTTTGAAACTAATCAAATATATTGTATAAGCATACACACAATTTCATATAAGGCTAAATTGAAACCGTGAATGATATCATTTTGTTAAGACACACACCACGGGTTATTTAGAAGGTATTACACACAGAAGTAGAAATGAACTCGATGATGCAGATTTAACTATTCAGTTCAATATCCCTGCTTTAAATAATATGAAACAATAAAAGTATTCAAACGGATTTTTTGACAAAACGGGAAAACAACTGACATATTGTGTATATGTGTCTTTTATAATGTCACCTATTTGTTAATTTTACGCTCATTTTTAAATATGGGAGTGTAAGCAAAGACTGCCCCCCAGTGGTGAGAACATTGAATCGTCCTCAACCTGTTTCAAACGGTAACATCCACAACACATGAGCATAGCACTAACCAATCAGAAGGTAGCTCATTTAAATCGTCACGGTAGGAAATGCACAGGTGGATTCAATACAAATAATGATGGCTGCGTTCCAATTAGGGGATGTCCCGGTGTTGTGCATGCGAGCTCTCTGGAGTTACTCACTGGGAGACGGAATGGAACCAAATGGAACACAGCCATCGTTAGTGTCATCAGTTTCCGTTGTGCTTTTCCTCCTAGACGAGGCAACTGTCTGTGAACAGCATGCTATAGTAACGTTAGTATAGTTGACTAAAGAAAAATATGGTCTCTTGTTTATTCAGGGACTCAGGAGGAAGTGAAGGAAGCTGGAGAAAGGTAAGATCATATGAAATGAATGATAAAACATCAGCAGTTTAATATTATATTATAATGTTGAGGTTAAAGATTTTGTCCAAAGGCGAGGGGCCTTGATTGGTATTTTTTTCAACATATTTACATTTGATATAAGGGGGACCCTTATCAAAAAAGCGACATATGCATAAATATTCCTTTATTTGCTAAACCCCACTCCATAAGCGTTTCACAAAGATTCTGTCAAGATTTTTTTTCCTACACACACATACTAAAATAGTTGTGGAAAATATATGTGAAGTTAATGCTTAATATTTGCTCCATCATAGTGTCATAGTGTGTAAATGCCAGTTATCTTTGTTCATTTGCAGATAGTAAATACACTTCACACCCTCACCTGTTGCCAATAAAATGTCATACAATAAGTACATGGTACAGTGTATCGAAAAAACGACATAGTATAGCCTACTGTCCCAGAAAAGTCTCTGATATTCATTTTTTTCTAGTTTTTTTTCTGAGACTTTCAAAATACTATACAATGACTTTTTTAGACATGTTATACAACAAATTGTTATTTTGACATACTATATCGGAATATGATGAAAAAAAGTCATTGTTTATCATGTGGAAATAAGTTATTGTATAGTATGTACAACAATATAGTATACTATGTCAAAATAATCGGAAATTACACAAAAATAAAGTGTGTGGAAAATATCAGAAAAAACAACAGTTTGTCAAACATATCAGAAAAGATTGTGTATTATGTCCCAAATAAGTCATAGTTTAGGATGTTGACAAATATCTTAACAAAATATTAAGGTATGTATTAAATATAAATACAATTGACTTTAGGGAAGTTAAATTAACACATCTATAGGTATTATTAAATCAAATGTGCATCATGTTTAGTGACCGTACAGAATGAAAAAAATACTTAACACAGGTATACACGTTAAGTTCTTTTATTAAGATTTTCTTCTGTACAACAGTTAGAAGTGTATCCGTTACACATGTTAGCTGGTCAGCAGCTCTGTACAACCGTCTGTACAACAGGAAGTCAAACATCACTGAAGAGGAAATGTGTTAATTAAACCGTTTGGTAGAAGGCAGGTCAGAAGAATAGGCATGGATTGATTGAACACTCACTCACACACACACACACACACACACACACACACACACACACACACACACACACACACACACACACACACACACACACACACACACCTCCAAAGTATTTACATAAAAAGGCTGACTGACCCTTGAGACCGAAGGAGACAAAGGCCAGCTCAAACACACATCAAATAGTTATTACATAAAAAAAGTCTTTCAAAGGAAAAAGAACAATACATTTCAAATCATCTATAAAAGGCCCATCTGGAGTTAGTTTATGTACAGTCTCGTTTAAAACAAAGCCCACAGCTTTCTGCTAATAAATCCAAAGTGCTCCTGACCGTAATGAAGTCACACCGTAAACTCCAACAGTGACGCTTCCTGAAACCCTCGTCTTAGTGCTCTGATCAGGGACACAGCGAGTTTAAGCATAAAAAGGAAAATATGTATGTTCAGTCTTGCAAAACTTGCATTGTTTGTCATTCACCAATTTAGAAATATAATCAGAACTTTAGATTTTAAGTTGTGTTGTGAAATGCTAGACAACATTTAATACCGTGGTCAAATATAGTTTAAGTGCATGCTTTTTAACATCGGGCTGAATGCTTTGTAAACTGTCCCAGTGCTGCATCTCTCTTATTTTCACTGAAACCTTTTGCCATTATAGTTTCATTTGAGGTCAGATCCAGGAGATGTTAGACTTCACACTATATTCAATGTTCTTAACTCAGACCAACGTCATCTTTACCTTTTAATTTAAAGTGCAAATCAGCTGAAATCTGAATTTTACTGACACTCTAATGCTAACGAATTCAGGATGAAAATAAAAGATCAGAGCAGCCTGGTCAGATTGAATAACCCATCCCTCAATGATGTCTAAAAGTGTATTTCGTAATATCGGCTAGATCTGGATAAATCTATCATAGTACATTTCATAGCAATTTAAAGGCAATCTATCCATTCTCAAAAACTCTAAAAGCCTTTTTCCACAGTTTCAAGGAATTTCAAAGACTCAGCACTGCTCGACTTGATGGAAATGTAAGAAACTAAACGTGTGATGTACAGTGTCATTAATCCAACATTATAATCAACAGAAAAAAACATGGTCATTAAAAAAAAGTTCAATGGTACAGTACGTAATGTGAGGAGTTTGCTAATCTTGCTATTATGAGGTTTTTTTTCATACATGTTAGTGTCACTTTAAAATGTTAGTACAAACAAAAATGTGAAATAATCTTTAGGTAAAACATATCTATTATCCTTTGTCAACCTGCAGCTCTGTGCTCACATATTTATCTTTTGAAGCCTGTAACCAGCCCGCTGAATGGCTTCCAAGATAGAAGAAATAGTCAAGTAAAAGTACAAAAAAGAGTTAAGAAAACAAAAATGGAATAGACTTCAGAAAAACACAAATAGCACTGTTTAGAAATGAATCCTTATAAACATGCCTTTGTGATATACAGTATACTCAGAGGTGGGTAAGTAACCAACTAGATTTATTCAACTACTGTACTTAAGTACACGTTTGAGGTACTTTACTTATAAACTAGCTGCACCTTTACCAGCTTTGATAACACAGTAATGCATCAATATTTATAATCAAAACATATAATATATATTATTCTGAAATGGGCCAATCTGCATAATGAGTACTTTTACTTTTGGTACTTCAAGTATATTTTGATGCTAGTACTTTTACTCAATTAACCTTTTAAATTAAGTAGTTTTATTTGTAACAGAGTATTCCTACACTCTGGTACTTCTACTTTTACTTAAGTACAAGTTCTGAGTACTTATCCCACATCTGCGTATACAGTGGTCTCCTCATAGTAATACTACAAGCCAGCAATTCCTCTGGTGCACCACTAGGGGGCAGTAACAGATGGAGAAGAACATTTGTAAACACAAGGGTCCACGCGAGGAACATTTAAAACAGCAAACAAAAAGAGATCTATAAATGAGCGTGACTCGTTTCATGTGAATGTTAAACTGCCATTGACAAGTTTAGGATGAATGACATGCTGGGGCTTCAGAAAGTATTACGTCAAGTTGTTTGCTGAATTAAGCTCTGAAAAATGTCTATTTAATGTGTTGGTAACAGTCAATCCTCACAACGAGGGAGAAGCTGTAACAAAAAAAAAATCTGGACTTTGAATATTTGTATCTGTATTATTCAGTCATTGTGGCATAAAATATGAAATACTAGTTTGGATGATAAATATAGAGCTTGCTGTACGCAGTTAAATGACATTCCCCGACGATATCACTGGGTTTCAAATCATCTCAGTGTCACAGTGTGCTCCATTTGTTCCGGTGACAGACTGAGTTTTTAACGAGCTGTGCTGAAACAAGCAGCAACCGCCATGTTTAACAGCTAAATATAAGATATCATGGAAAACACCATTTCTTTAGTCATTGAGATTAAGGCAGAGAAAGCAGGAATATCCAGGGCATATTTTCATGATTGACAGGTGCCTCAGCTTGCTGCTTGTCACAACTTGGCTCTGCCCAAAATATGTCTTTATGGCCAAGTAAACATTTATTTAAAACAATCTTATTGTGTGTGGATTTGAGGTTTGGTCCCTGTGTGTGGACTGTAGTGGAAGGTCTGCAGTCTGTTCCTTATTGACTGCTGGGTATTTGTCCGCTGTAATCTCTCTTACGTCCCTCTGCTCACACTAGTTTTGTGATTTCTCCTTTGTTTAAAAGAAGACACAGAGAGCTGCCTCTTGTTTTCACAAACCCTAAATGGAGCAAATGTAACATCAAATGTGCCGGATCTGTTCCCTCGGCACGACAATGGCTGTTTTTCGGAAAGTGCCTCAGGCAGGTGTTTTGTTGCTGTGGATGGTTCACAGTCGAAAGAGGACACAATATCAAAACAACACATTTAAAAACTGCGGGTAGATTTCAGTGTTGTGTTTTGCTGTGGACCGTGTCCTGGTGTAATTGCTTTCTTAATTGTTTTGCGAATCCAGCTGCAGGCCTGCGCATTTAAAAAAAGAAGCTCACTGGAAGAACTCCAGAAATGTTGATCAAACCATTTGCATTTTCTCTGGCAAAATTCGACCAAATCAATAAAAAAAATGTGTTGCTTTCTGTTGCTTTGAACTGAGCACCCCAACATCCTGAAATCCTCTTCTAAGACACATCCGGGTCTGTTTCCAAAGGCTTTCTGACCTCTGCCCTGTCGCCCTCTCCCACCTCAAGGTCAACTCTGGAGACTTGAAATGTGTGTGTGAGGTTTGAAACCCCCTCCAGTTCAGTTCTAGTCCCTCAGAGAGCGGCTCTGGTCCGTTGCAGAGCTGAGAGTTTTAGGACTTCTGCTCGGGGGGGGCCGCCGGGGCAGCAAGGCTCTCAGGCTTCACTATCTGGTAGGTGATCAAGTATTCTGGGTAAGCCTGTGGACAAAGACACCATCTCAGTACAACTTTATTATGTTTATAATGATAGACTTCTATCAAAAGTATAGTTTAATACTACTTTTATTATTGTTATTTTTGAATGCTAAACTTGTACATACATCAATTGCACAGAAAAGAAAATAATTATTATAAATTAATTTTGAGGATTTTCAGTTTCCCTGGAAATAGAATTTGTTGTTTGTTGCTCCATTCGAAGACTATTCCAGGAAATGTGATAGCAATGTTAAACTGTTATATATTTGAGACAAATGACAATGAAATGAGTGGTGCAGTCGATATGTATTGCTGTAGGCTGACATTTACAAGATGGTGTATACTGACATCTTTTGTCACTATACTAAGAATCTTTGAGCATCAGGAAAAGCGCTTTCTAAAGATCTTGTATCATTATTACTGTATTTTAAAATATATAACAAAACGGTAAAACCTTGTAAGCTTGAATTAATCATGCACCTTACTTCAGCCATCTAATCAAGAACTCATTCAAAAAAACATTGCAGATTTCAAGAGTTAAATAGTACCAGGTTAGGCACTCTTTCCTGCACCACTATATAGTCCACAGATTATTTAAACATTACAATTGAAGCATCACTACTTGTTTCTGAAAGGAAGTGTGTACTGACCTGCTCCCCTCTGTAGATGACGTACTCTGCGTAGGCCAGTCCGTTGACGCTGGGTCTCCCGATCACTGAGTGGTGTCCGGGGGGGGCGTGGGCCATCTTCATGGCACTGAACTGGAGGAAGGACTTCCCCAGCGTCACTCTGCAGAACAGCATCTGCCTGAAATGCAAACACACAATATCAGGCTGTCAATGGTTAGCTCACATAATAAATACTGTCTGTTAAAATTCTACAATACTTTTTTTGATTGAATACAATCATAAAATTCCTGATTTCTTTGTTTCCCAATGTTCTATTATACATAATAATAGTACATTATAGTTTTCATAGTACTTTGATTTAGCATAAGTATAAGAGAATTTGATGTGCTGGGCTGTTTTGCACTACCAGGAAATGATAGAAGAGCAGATAGACATTTATCAAGATGTAAGCTTTGGAGAAAACAGCCAGGGAAAGAAAGCTTAATGTTGGGTCTCCAATTGTTTCTTTGTGCAATGCATTGTGGGATAATCTATTCTAGTCCATCAAAAAGTTGAGTGGACTAAGTATGCATAGCCACATCTTTCAGTAAACTGGTCATTTAAGGATTTCATAATCAGACCCTGATTAGAGTTGTTTGTATTGTGGAGTTGGGACACGGGTAATATTTCTTCTAAACTAATGAGTCATCTCACCTGTGGCACACGTAGCAGGAGCGGTCTTTGTGGGTGGGACATCCCGTGCCTCCACCAATCCCATACACGTACTGGTTGCTCTTTGAGGAGTTCTCAGCAAAATAGATCCCGGCACCAAACATGCCACCGATGTAGGCGTGTCGCTCATCAAAGCCCTTATGGATGATGGCATTGATGAAAGGGGAACCTGGCAGGAGAAGAGACACAGATTAGGCCATAAAACCACAAACACATGAAAGAAACTCTGCATGGGGTGGGGGGGGGGTCAGGGACGCCATCTGGAAAACCGCCTTCTTTTAGCTGCCAATAGCATTTGAATTTGATTAAAACAAAGTGTCTCAACAGCTCTCTACCCCAGACTGTAAATCACAAATAACTAAAAGCTCAAGTTTAAAGGAAGCAGAGCGATTGAGATACTGTTGAACTTAATGTTACTCTGGGAAATCCACGATCTGAGAGACTTTGAACATGGTGTGTCCGTTGGTGCTAGACGCACAATTTCAGGCATCAGTGAAGCCAGACGACTTCCTGGGATTTTCTTCTCTGCAGTGTTTAAAGTTTTAAAGGATCAGAACCCTGCTGCAGTCCTGAGGGATGTGTCCAGGCGGAGCCTTGGTGTTGGAAGTGGACATGGAGGATTAATAACCGGATGTCCTTTGCTGATAACATCAACAACAACAACACCGCTCCCGTGGATTCAATCACCTCGACGTCAGGGGGAGGCGCAGCTTCTCCAGGCTCCTGTCCTTTCTTACCGAGTGTACCAATGTACCAAAATGGTTTAATGTACCGGCTATAAATGTTGTTAGATTTAAAAAAACTTGAAGTCAGCCTGTAAGTCTTTAGACCACAAAATCAGCTGGAAACCTCATATCACTCATGTAAAAGCAAAACTGGCTAAAACTATCGCAATATTGGGAAAAGCCAGATTCTGGACTATAACTCATTGTATACTCTATATAACACACTGATGTTGCCATATCTGATTTACTGTGTGGAGATTTGGGGAAACACGTACAAAACCAAACCTACACCCGTTATGCATATTACAAACAAGGGCTATAAGAGTTATCAATAATGTTGGATATCTTGAACACACTAATGTATTATTTTTGAAGTCACACATATTGAAGTTTACTGATCTGGTTAAATGTAAAACGGCGCAAGACATAATCTACTACCCAGGACATTAAAAACATTGTTCGTAGACAGAGAGGGTGGGTATCATTTGAGAGGAAATCTACATTTTAAACAACTCAAGGTCAGAACAACTCTGAGAAGTATGAGTATAACAATCTGTGGGGTGATTTTATGGAATGGTTTGGAGCAGGAGTTCAAACAAAGCACAAGCATCATCCAGTTTAAAAGGATGTACAGAAACACTTTTTTGAAAAACTATGAGAATCACCTCAAACCCTGTGTCCCATTATTAAAGAAGATTTTGATTACTGCAGATGAGTGGACACCGGTGCATCGTCTTTTTTTTTCTTTCTCGCCATGAAATCAGCCGGGTCACCCTGTAGGCACGGGAGGTGGTGGGGTTGTTAGGTATGTAGCATGATGTTCAACAGGAGAAACCCTCAGAGAGTCGTTTAATCTTACAGGCCGTGCGTTTGTATATGCCCCCGTCCGGGGGCTACGTATCCGCGCGACAGCGAGTAGTTTTTCGGAATACCTACTACCGTGGAACTACGCCTTTCCCCTTGGACCGTCCTCTTCTGTGTCTAATCCGTATTTTGGTTTTCGGTACTTTCTTTGAGACGTACCCACACCCCCCCCAGTCCCTTCGAGACCTTTAATGGTCGGAAGAAGTATCCACGGTTATCGTAAACTAAAACTAATTGTTTCACAGGTTGTCGAGAGATGGGGGCTGACATTAGTTGTTTATTGATTTTCTGAGTAAATTCCTTTCGTCTCGCTAACTCTATGACAACTTGAATTACAATGAGACCCTTTAGGTGCTAGACTCTCTGAAACTTGTACCACACAGGCAACCACGATCTGCGTGTTAAAGTCCGTAGTCACTTCGGTCTGCTGAAGGACCCTAAAAGAAGAGACGTCACAAATTTCAAAATTTCCTAGTCTTGGGACGACGTCAGGACTCCCTACACAGGTCCGCCTCGGAACCACAACCTTCACCTGTACCTCCTAATTATTGGCCTACAGGAAACGACTATTGTAGTTGTTGTTGTTGTGGCGAGGGCACCTAAGTTAGTGGAGCTGCAGTCCCCCTCCGCGTCGAAGAGGTCCGAGGACAGGAAAGAATGGCTCACATGGTTACATGGTTTTACCAAATTACATGGCCGATATTTACAACAATCTAAATTTTTTTGAACTTCAGTCGGACATTCAGAAATCTGGTGTTTTAGTCGACCTTTGGAGTATAGTGAGTACATTTTCGTTTTGACCGATTTTGATAGCGTTATAACCCTTTTCGGTCTAAGACCTGATATTGAGTAACATATGAGATATATTGTGTGACTACAACGGTATAGACTAAATGACACACCTCTAAACCCCTTTGTGCATGTTTTGGTTTGGATGTGGGCAATACGTATAATGTTTGTTCCCGATATTCTCAATAGTTATTACAACCTATAGAACTTGTGTGATTACATAATAAAAACTTCAGTGTGTATAACTTCAAATGACTAGACCAATTTACATTTTGCCGCGTTCTGTATTAGATGATGGGTCCTGTAATTTTTGTAACAAGCATCTGTCTCTCCCACCCATAGTAAACTCTCCTTTAGATGTAAAATTTGTTGAGTTCCAGTCTTGTTGAGACTCTTCATACTCATATTGTTAGACACCCCACTAAAATACCTTACCAAACCTCGTCCTCAAGTTTGTTTCGTGTTCGTAGTAGGTCAAATTTTCCTACATGTCTTTGTGAAAAAACTTTTTGATACTCTTCTTCATAGTTGTTTCGTTCTTTTATGTTAGGCTTTAAAATATTTCCTATCTTATGTCTTGATTTTTTATATATTTATTTACTTTGATTGACGTCTTTACTTCTTCCCACTATATTCTTGTCTATTCTTCTTAATAGGATTATATTTAGGTCATAAGTTAGTTCTTAGATATGATATGTAGTAGAGAATGTAATATATTTTTTATTTAAAGTGAGTTAGAAGTTTTAGTTGTGATATAGTAAGTAAAGTTATTCTATTA
>NW_011350685.1:241268-278475 GCF_000735185.1 Notothenia coriiceps
TATGATGATAGGTATGTCCGTGAAATGAAAGGTTTCAGGAAACAACAGCCGCAATATTGAAGTTATTAGGTGAAGTTAATACATGTCTGCTGCCCTGCTGTTCAAAGGAAATAACAGCTCTACTTTCCTCTTTGCTGTTATTTCAGACCTAANAAATATATAAGTCGTCATGAACACATCTGTCCATCAGACAGAGGGCTGCTGTGCCTCCTGTCATCATTGATGGACGTCTCTTTAAAATGGCCGCTCAGAGGAGAGGAGTTCTCATTTCTCTAACCGCCTGCTGCTTCCCCTCCTCTCTCCTCGGCTCCCCTCCTCGACTCCTCCGCTCGCATCTCCTGTGGGCGGGACTAAGTATCGAGGATAGGAGTCGAGGATAGGAGTCGAGGAGGGGAATCTCAGAAATGAGGGTGTCAGCCTACATAAGCTGCAGCATGACATCCTATAATCATCTTTTCCTTTTACAAGCAAGGCAGAGGGTGCGTGGGTGTGTGTCTAAATGGTCAGCGCTATGAAGAAGAAAAAAGACCTTCAAAGTGTTTTTCTGCAGTTTCTTAACTTTAAAAATGCCAAAAATGGTTTCGTATAAGATATACTTTTATCATCACACACACCAGGTTAGTAATGAAACGCTTTAGAAATATGGAGTTTAAAAACACAGGAACAGATTTTGTATGGATTATATGAAGAAACACTGCAGGCAGAGGCATTTACCTTCACCCCTGACAACCACGGTTTAATTCCAACATTACGATAACACGTTAACCACGTGACTTTATTTAAGACTAAGAGACCATAGTTTAGCCTAACCTTAAGCGAACTCTCACAAAATTCCTTTGTAATCTCCCCATCGTGTCAGAGTGTGTGCCCGTCGTTTTATGGCGGTCTCGATAAGTAAATGTACCAAGCACAAAGATAAAAATACACTATCTAAATATTGCCACTCCCTGACATTTAAAGGTGCGGTTCAAAGACATTCTTGTCTTATGTTTATGCAGAGTGGTGTTATCTCTGAAGCTTATCACGATTACAGAACCTGAATAAATCCTGTGTGTGTGTGTGTGTGTGTGTGTGTGTGTGTGTGTGTGTGTGTGTGTGTGTGTGTGTGTGTGTGTGTGTGTGTGTGTGTGTGTGTGTGTGTGTGCGCACCTTAGAAGACCCACAGTATCTCTGCTTTCAGGGTTTAAAACTTCGTCAAGTTTGTGTGAGATCCAAGGTCGTTATATAGAGTACGCCATAGCTACTATTTTTATGTCGCCATAAAAACAACAACACATTGCCCTCACCCCTGCCTCCCCTCACTGCTCCCGGTGCATTTAACTACTTATTTTAGGATCTTGCAGATTGCTTTAGAGGCACTGCGTGGTCAGGCTCCCAGGTATATTTCAGAGATGCTGAACCCCTTTGTTTGGTTTGGTTTCTTTTAGCAGAGTGTACCGTTTCACTGTTTTTCTATGTGGTTTTAACGGTTAAAAAACTATGTCTATCTGTAACATGAATTACCTTCATTTATTTGTTAAAGATTAAAGGGGCCCTATTATGCTTATTTTCAGGTTCATATTTGTATTTAGTGCCTCTACTGTGACATGTTTACATGCTTTAATCTTCAAAAGCTCTTTATTTTTCTCATCCTGCCTGTGCTGCAACACCTCTTTTCACCCTCTGTCTGAAACCAGAGCCCACTCTGCTCTGATTGGTTAGCTGGCCGGCTCTGTTGTGACTTTTGAACCGCTTAGAGGTATCCCACCCCTTAGCCTATCAGATACAATGTGCTGCCAGTAGAAGCGCGAGTGTCACAAAGTGATGTTACTGAAGTAAATACAGGAGTCCAATCAGGGCGGGATTCTAACCCTTGCAGACCATTCACATGAACAAAAACCTATATAACACACTTCGAGTGGGAAAACCAAAAAAAGCATAAAAGGGACTCTTTAAAAAGGAACCAATCAGCTACCTTTTTCATGGATGTCATGCCACATAAACCGATGTGTTTTTTTAAACACAATGAGGGTTTTCACTTTGTTTCATACAATAACACCAGTAAAATAAGTGATTTATGTGTTATAAAAAATATAATGAAATTGCTCAGTTTTCCAGTCTGCCTGTCAGTGAACACGCTGTTTCTGCCCTGAACACTTCAGATGTCTGGGTGTTTACTACCTTGTTCTTGGCACTACACTAGGCACAAATCCCAGGAGACTCTGTGACTCTACCAGAAGATACGCCATGTTCAAATGTGCTCCTACAAACTTCAGCCAAACAGTAACAACAAAGCTGGCTTTGATCCTTTATTTAGCCTCCAACGTAACATGCCAACTTATTAGAATGATCTGTGAATGTGTGCGCAGCTTTTTATTTGATGTCTCTTCATGTGAATTACCTGCGAGGTGCAGAGGTGTGGAGTTGCGTCCCTGCGTGTCCCGGCAGTTGATGTTTTCGGGGCTGCAGAGCTTCTGCACCCGGGCCAGGCAGCCTTTCTTGGCGGCGTCCAGCAGCGCGGCGTCCCCTCGCAGCAGGTCCTGGATGTCCGTGTCCCCGTCCTTCACCAGGTCCAGAGGCGTGTTCCCGTCTCGGTTCTTCTTGGTGGGATCTGCTCCGTGCTGCAGGCCAAAACAGAAAAGGAAGAAATAAAGATTTTTCTTTTTAAAAAAAAAAGGTAAATGTTTTATCAACCGTAAGTCCTTAAATATTTATGGCAGACAGTGTTTTCAATCAAAAAGCATACATGTTCCTGTCATGACAAAAGACAAAATGGCTTAATGTTGGTAAAAAATAGGCATATGGTAGCATGGACAAAAACATCATGTTTATAATGAACATTAGAATGAGTGTGATATATTTTCCAAAAAAGGGACAAAAGGCACAATAATCGAATCGCAATTATATCCTTATTGTAAATCATTTAGCCACCATACTCCTGGTACAGAATATAAGCTGTCATCAACTTCCCCTAAACAAAAACATCAGTCCCCTAAATCCCTTACTGTTTGAATCCCAGAGGAAACCCTTCTATTTGACAAGCGAGGGGAAGATGAAGGTAATTTGCGGGAGAGAGGGAGGGAGAGGGGTGAGGACAGGACACCCAGCGAAGTGGAAAACACAAGCCCTGGAGACGGGCTGGAAAGAAAAACATTTTCATCGTTCAATGCCTAGGTGACACTTTCACTTGTCATTTCATTTCAAGTTTTGTAAAACCCCTCATTAAAGCTTGATGTTGTGAGACCACTCCCCCGGGTATCCACTGCTGTCCTGAAACTGTCCGTTAAACATCTGTCGCTGCTGTATTCCCCTTTAAAAACTTTTTGAACCTATCCCTCCTCTGATTTGTCTGCCCTACTTTTTCTATTATCCCTTTGCTGCTGCTGTAATCATATTCTCACTGTAATTTATTCGCTCTCCAGGAAAGTGAGAATAGAGACCCATTCAAGTCATAATTGGGGACATTAACATATAAACACATGTCGCTTTTGTGAGTCTTTCGATGGATTCCGCCTATATTCAGTTCATGAAAGATTTCCCATTTACAGAAGTGAATACTTTTGCAACCTTTGAGCTCTTTGAACAATTATCTTGCTCAGAAAAGCTGATGCATTTATTATTTTTTGATTTGCGCACAAATAAGATGATGGGAATGCATCTCCCAAAAATGATTATTTGTATATCCGTTAGTCACCCACTGTTGCCTTGAATTTGCATGAATCCACGGGTAACGAAGAATCCAAAAAAGGAGACATTTCTTGATATATGAAAGTAAATGATGGCCAACAACAGCAAACAAAATTCAAATCATCCAGTCTACACACAGCAGGGGTTTTTCTAGAAAAATATCGTATGAGGGCTCTGATCTTGTATATAAAATTCTCGTGACAACGCCCATATAGAAGATGGCGGCGCGGACGTTAAACAACGAGGCGTCGGAGCTCCATAAAAACAAAGCTGTTTATACCGTCGGACGGACTAAAGTTTCATATTTTTTTTGTTATAAGACCATTTTTGAAGAACAAAAATATTGTTTTCACTTTAAAATGTAATGGGGAAAATCAGCATTTTGGTTCGAGGGTCGCACGCCAAAAGTAAGAGGGCACGGCGCCCGTTACCCAGTTAAGACCAAACCCCTATAATCCAAGTGTCATATATCAAGTTACGTGATCTAGATCAAGGGTTCCCAAACTTTTCAGCCCGCGACCTCCCAAATAACAGTGCCAGAGAGGGTGGGGGGGGGTGCTAGTGAATTAATTTCAGAAAAAAAAAAAAAAAAAAGTTTGACAAACACTGCGCTAGTGGATTGTCAAAGAAAAAAATGTCTCTGCAATCGTTATTATTAATAATATATATATATTTTTTTACTTATAAAAAAAATTAATCTATTTTTTTATTTTGTAATCATCTCGCGACCCCCACTCGGGGTCTCGCGACCCCCCTTTGGGAACCCCTGATCTAGATAATTGAATAAAATATGCTTTTTTGCTATAAGGTACTATTTAAATCATTTATCCACTTCCTTCAATTCAGTTTTTTGGATTCTCAAGATAGAGCTGAGTCTGAGAGCAATGCCATCTGTACCAAATGCCGTGGCATTCCAGACAATAGTTGTTCAGATATTTCAGTTTGGACCCTCTCTAGACCGCACTGCTAGCATGGTCACAAACTCACACATAGATGGGGGTTTATTGTGAACAGTGACATCCATAATAAAAAGAAAGCCAAAAAGGAAAATGTCACACAGCTTGCCTGAAGGTCGGTCTCTTGCAAGACGATGACACATCCCACCCAGATCACAAGTCATGGGAGTTCACACGTTTCAAGCCAAGTGCTAACAAAGCAGATTCTCCTTTAATTGGAGGAAAAACGCATTATGTTCCTAAACTTCTCTCCCAACAAAAGAAATGCTAATACGTGTTTTGTGCATCACAAAATCCCCGCTGAAAATCACAGCACTTGGAGCACATTTTATTCCGAGCACAGATCCTACACAGAAAGGGGACAAAAGAAAGTTGACAACAAACAGAGCAGACAAAAGAAAACCTATTGCTGAACTCCAAAAAGAGAGAACAGTTGTATCCCGGGGGCCGCGGCAGATTAACTCCCATGTGCGGGATTCTGTGTACGTGTGTGTTAGAGGGGAAATGAGGGCGATGCCAAGCTCAAGCTTACTTTAGGATTTTCCAAGCAGAGTGGAAAAATGCCAAACCTTCCCACCACCTTGAAGAATCGATCGTCTGTATGTGTGTTTCTAACCTCTGCCTCCAGACCTCAGATCAGAGCGGCCTGAGGGAGCTGCTGTATCTCTGAAGTCAACGGCTGTTTGGAGAGCACTTACTGAGAGTTAGCAGCACTCCAAGGTCACACACTGACACTGAGGTCACACCAGACGGGAACTGAAAAATCACTCGCTATAAATAAATAAGAGATTTTGTTAAATGAACATGAACGAAGCTGCTGAGGCGGATTGTGCTACTGGAGGATTTGCTGAATTAGCTACGAAATCATCTCATTGTGGTGGGGAGAGTTTTCTTAGTTAGTTAGTTGATAACCCTAACCCTAATGAAAGGAAAAGGCCATCATAAATCTTAGAAAGTCTTTAGAACAGCCTTAATGCTTTTTACATAAATGTTGCCAACTTTTGAATAAACGATGCGAAAATTGGCAAAAGATTAGGCGAATGGCGGTTGTTTTTCGATGAACTACTATTAAGGTATTCATAGGACTTGGTGAAGCGAGATTTAAAGTAGATAGCGACAATTGTCCAGTTTGAAAACCCTTATACCACCGCAGCAGAAGTGGACACAACAAGATAACCGCCAGATGGACCTAAAACGGTTTTGATTTAGCTGTTAATTTGGTCTCTTCAGGGTAGCAAAAGCTTTTGTATACATCACGTTTATTTCCTTAAATCAGCACCATTATGCTTTTTGGGGTTTTCCCTCTCCTGCAGTGTGTTATATTGGTTTTTGTGCATGTAAATGGTCTGCAAAGGCTCAAATCCCTTCAGAGGGTTGAGCATAATAGGGCCCCTTTAATTTGTTTCTCTTTTACCAAATTGAATTTTGCTAATTATTTTTACATCAACTATTTTAACAAGATTGTTTTGCAATATTTCTAAAAATGTTTTGTCATTTCCACTCAGGTTTCAGAAGAAAAGACTGCAATGAGCTGAACTGATGGAATTCCGCGTGTTCATTTGTCCACGCTCCACACAGATCCCAGTTGTTTTTCTTCTGCTTCAGCTTTTAAGTCATGACCTATTTGCTAAGTCTTTTTTCCATTTCACTTGAAAACCACTTTCCTCCCCAAAGAACTGTCACCTTCCTTAACACTGCCCACTCCACTCAACCATATCTGTCATTCCAGCAACTCCACACCCCACATCCCCACACTGTTACTTTGTCACCACCAGCACTGCTCAACTGCACTTATCCCCTCCCCCCCGATTAGTGATTGTTACTGCAGTGAACTGTTGGGTGCAGCAGTTTCGTTTTTTACTAGTTTGTCCGTCTGACCTTACCGATCTCTGGCTGCACCGCCTCACTGCTGATCTCTCTCTGTCCCATGTCCTATCCATACGAGCAATAGTTTCTAAATCTATTTAACACAACTCCAATTCTGTGGTATTGTTTTGGCCACTCTTTTCTCCCATTCTGTTTGTTTGATTGTCCTTAATGCGTCCAACAGATCGCTCCAAGTTTCATCTCTTTGTGTTGCAACAGTAAAGTCGTTCATTGGATAAAAATGATGAAGCAGCACATTTTCCCTGCAGTTGATGTTCGTCTCAGTTTGCTGTGTGTTGATCTAACAATAATTTATGCGCCTCCATATGGCAACAACAGTGTGGGGGTTTTGCTTTGTCTGGAGGTGTTTGTGATGGAAAACAAAAGCTGTAAAACTGCAACATTTCACAAGACTTGTAGTCTGACTGGTTAGAATAAACTCCCAGAGACCATGACAAATCACACCTTTTAGCAAATACCGCCAATTTAAGGACTGTAATGACTGTTATTCCACACATTTTATTCATGACTTGTCTGATTTTCATAGAAGTGGCTGCCACTGGGTATCCAAACAATAGTTGATTATGCTTCAGTTAATTGATATTCATTTGTTGCACGGAGAGTTTGTAAGGCTTTCGGAAAGGAAAGTGCATGCTAACCTTCAGCAGCAGTTTGCAGATCTCGTATTTGCCCTTGGCGGCGGCTTCGTGGAGCGGCGTGAACTTCCACAAGTCGGCCACGTTGACCGAGGCTCCGTGTCTGACCAGCAGCTCGGCCACCTCGTAGTGACCGTACGAACAGGCGTTATGGAGGGGGACCAGGCCTCTGTGGAGAAATTAATAACTTTCATCACTTATCAGGATTTAAAGGTAACTTATTATACTGTTTTTCATCAATATATTATAGGTCTCAGATAAATACAAAATATGTCTCTGAAGTGTTTGGCTCGAAACACCAAACAGATCATTGTAGCATCCCATAATCCCCTCTGTTTCAGCCCTGTTTTAAAATGGCCGATTCTCTGTCTCTTACGTTAGATGAAAATAAGGAGCCCCCCCCCACGCCCCTCTGAGAGAGATTTGGTTAAAAAGAACACAATGGTGCACTAGGAGGAGATTCAGGTGATAAGGGGGGGGGTACCTTGGTTGGTGATTGGCTAATGGTTACACAAGCCAAAAAAATCTATCATAAAGTGGGCAAAATCTGATCAGCTCATTTTCAGATGGCAAATCTTTTTTCCTGAAACTTTCAGAATCTCTTTACACAGAGGGGACTAAAATAAGTGAAAAAGTGGATTTTGCATAATAGGTGACCTTTAAATGAGCAATTTACACATGTATACATATACATGCGACACCTGCCTGTTAATTCGGCCCAAATTCAATCATAACATGAAGATTCTCACCCTTTGTCCTTGGCATGAACGTCTGCCCCGTGCTGCAGCAGGTACTCCACTACCGACACTCGGTTGTAGCCGGCAGCAAAGTGAAGGGGAGTGGAGTGTCTTCCCTCCAGATCTCTGCAGTTCACATTCTGAGCCGTGCACAACGACTGGAGAGAGACAGAGACGAAGAGGGACGATTAACATGAATATCTGTTTCTTAAATGAGAGAGACGATCAAGCAAGGAGCCATGAAGACGGAGATCTATGATCCTCCCTTCAGCATAACCACTCACGTAGAACATTATTGCTTCTATTATTCAGCTTTAAAGGACAAAGTAAGATTAGAACTAAAGATAAGATCAGTTCAAGAGCTTCTCATCAAGGACAGTTTTTATTTTATGTTAAAGTGCAATAACACCGCTTTCTGACTGAAGGTGAATGATGGGTCGTGATAAATAATCAAGCTTCTGGTAGGAAATGGCCTTGAAATATGCAGCAATAGTTTTTCACATGTTCCTTTTATATCAAAGGTAGGTCAGTGAGTGTCATACACTGTACAGATTGTAAAGCCATTAAGGCACATTAATAATTTGTGATATTAGGCTACATAAATAAAAAAAGACTTTGAAGAAAGCTCGTTATGGCTGAATTTAGTCCGTTTTTTCAGCTTAACTGGGACCAAACCTCCTGACGTTAGCGAGGTGCACATACATTTCTCCAGAACTAAAGACCCATTAGCCTCTGCTGTACTTTGCAATTCATGCTAATTAGCACATGAGCATGCTTACACGCTATAATAAGAACATGGACATTGTACTTTCATAGTAATATTGAGCAGGTTGGGAGGATGAGGATAATTTATCAGTCTCTAGACTCAAAAGTGTACATCATCCTTTGGATTATTTCCTAGAAAAACATGAACGACGAAACAAAACCAACATTAAACAAAACCAACATTAAACAAAACAAACGGTGCTTCTGAGAGAGCTAGACACTGTTCCTGTATTTATGATGATAGGTATGTCCGTGAAATTAAAGGTTTCAGGAAACAACAGCCGCAATATTGAAGTTATTAGGTGAAGTTCAGTGTTTCCCCTATATGTTTTCAGCAGCGCCGCTGCTAGGGGGCGCAAGCCCCCAAGCAGATTAAAAAAAAATAAAAATAAAATTTTTTTTTTATTAAAAGAATTATAAGTGCTGCCCCCTAGCGCTCGCGGCAACTTCGAGCCACCGATACGCGGGAAAGCTGTCATTTTCAGAGCTGAAGGAAAACTGCCTGACAAGACAGACAACAGCAAGTTGAAGCAGACATAACTTTATTTGGACACAATCACCTCAAGAAGAAGACAAGGTCATAACGCCATAAGAAATGTAAGTTATTATACCATTTAAAATGTTGTTACATTTAGATTAAGTAAATTAATAGCTTTGATAAAAGAGCTACGTGTAAGAATGAATTACACTAGACAAGCTTAGCTAGTGTAAGGGATAATGTGCAGCGACGCGTCATCGTATGGGGAAGAAGCAGCCCGACAGGCTGATCAGGAGGCCCGACGCGAGCGGAGGGATCTCCTGCGCATGAAGGGGGCCAAAGCGGCCAAGATATCAAGTCACTGGGGGCAGTGGAACGAAGTGGATGACCACTTTGGCCAGCATTCATTACTAGTACGCCAGCTCTTTTGACACCTGATATAAACCTAAAAAATTGGCCTGATGAAAACAGTGATTGTTAAACTGAAACACAAAAATAAAATAAGTTACATATGTGTATATTGGCAAAGAGTAAGATAATATTGTATGTTCAATTATTTGCCGATTATTAAAAAGGAAACGATCTTTCAATGGTTGTTGTAGAAGGTAGAATCCTAGTCCCCTCCTAGTCATTGTGTGCTCAAGGCACCAGATGAAGGCATAAATAATAAAAGTAAAAACAAATCTTCCGCGGGGGGCATACCCCGCGGCAACCCCCCTAGGGAATAAGACACACCCCACGAATTAAAGCAGCAAGTCATCACAAAACTGAATACATTTGAAACATATATATTAATCGATGTATGTGTTTTCTTGGCTGGCAGCAAAAAGAAAACATAATGAGCGGGAAGGGCACTTCGCACGCGCACACACTTAAAATGTCCACGCGCGCCGCGCTCACATTTTGCTGGGCCCGCGTGCCTTAGCACCGCTGCTATGACTCCATCCTAGGGGAAACACTGAAGTTAATACATGTCTGCTGCCCTGCTGTTCAAAGGAAATAACAGCTCTACTTTCCTCTTTGCTGTTATTTCAGACCTAATAACACATTGAGTACAAGGAGAGCACACAGTGGGAAATGTGTTTTAAAGTTTCTTTCAGCCACGCTCGGAACATAATGTACAGAAAATAATATGAAACCCTGCTGCTGGCAGACATATTCCTCAATCTCTATTATCCCTCACTTCAACTGCCATCAAGCCTGTGTTCATGATAGCCATGTTTCCCGGAATAAAAACGTTAAAGACTGTAGCCTGAGCCATGCTAAGAGGAATAGCTGAAAAATGAGGGTATATACAGTTTATATATCTTTTTTTTCTTTTGTAGTTCTTTACTTTGCTTTTTTATTTTAGTGTACTTCTATGCGTTAAGTAGTTAAGTTTAAGTGAAATACTTTAGTTTAAGTGCTGTCAAGACAGTTTATGTCTTTGGTAGTTGATTCTCTTATTTAGCAGTGATGTAATGTTCATTTTTTTGTGCTTGTGAATGTGGAAATATTATTAAAAGGCAATAAAACATTGAGAGAAATTTTAATTCTGCAATAAATAAAAACATGTCATCAGTTAAGTTTGAACCTGGGTGGTAAAAATTAAATTCAAATGTATGTTAGAGCAACTGAATGTTTGCTACTAGGATATTTATATATACACACATTTTATATTCATTATAGAGGGACCCACAATCTGTATTCAGCCTACATGAACATTTCTCTGTCCAAATGATTGTGTTCCCTTTCACAGTCCTAATGTATCAATGCACAGAAGAAAGAGGATTTTTTATGTGGCAACACCATCGGTACTAACGAAGCAGAGTTTTTGTTCAATAGTTCTGTATATTGATCAAATGGAAATCACTGGACAACTGGATATTTTTGCTATATCATTGAGGAACAGGTTACATTCAGGGTTGAGTTATAGTATTCTACACTGGAAATGTATTTCCTGTTGTTACAAACACTCTTCAACTTTTCCTTAACATTACATTTTAAATTCAATTTTCTCATTTTTGAAATGATGCCGTGCATAAATGAGTTATGATGAAGGCTATGTGTGTCTTCCTTTAGAAGAGGTTAAGCAAATATATAGAACGCGTATTAATGGCTTAGTTGTCTGAGAGAGGTCATTCACTTCGAATAACATTTTCGGCCAACTAAGAAATAAGAATAATTTTCACTCTATTTTAGCTCCGTTTTTGAGGCGTTTTAGCTTATTCAAAATGTTACTCCTTTTAAAAATATCTCAGAATACAGTAAACTTAGCTTTGTTTATATAATGTGGAGTCATTCTAACAAGATTCTTACATTTATAAAATGGTATTTACTGCTTTAAATGCAGTAGAATATGCCCCTGCTTTTCGACCTGTGGTCTAAAAGGTGAACATTTACAGCACAGTCTGGACCTCCGCTACGTTATAACAGATGACAGGAATCAGCCGAGAAACGGTGCAAAGTGCAATTCTTCCTCCGTCAATCAGAAGCTCAGCCAGACAGTTAACCCTAAGTCTGTGTGTGTGTGCGAGTGTGTGTACTTCCACTGACAGAAAGCCAGACCAGCGCACATTGTCTGCTCTGCTGAGATTCCCTGCCCACCTGCCAGAGCCTCACCCTCCAGACGCTGACAGGGCCTCTTCATCTGGAGAACCCCATCACTGTGTGTCTCGGCGGGGGAAACACACAACGATTTTCACTCCTCACCAAATACTTCGGTCAAATACTTTGCCGGATCTTACCGGGTCCTGACATTTGGTGGGTGGTTTTATCCGAAGCATATTACAGAGCATGACAAGCGCCCACACTTTTAACACGAGTGGGCCCGCTGGCAATTCAAAGCGGCTAACAACGGCTATGATTATACCGAGAGCCGTGTTAGGAAATCTTATACGAAGGTTGGCCTTTTGAAAGAAACAAAGGCTTTGCAATTTGACCGAGATCAATATGGAAAAAAAACACAAAGACATGAACAGAAAACATTTGATACAAGTAGAACAATATCCATCTGACATTTAACAAAATTACTGCGACCAGACTCCATAAAAGCAACACGAGCAGCCGCAAAGGTCATTTTGTTACATTTTAAATAAAAAAGATAATAATCTGTGCCATTAACTCAAAACAAATTCATGTTTTTAATTTGTTTTCCTAAATTATTTCTGCGGTGTATCACTGCTTCACACAGGAATGAAAATTCTTTTATAACAGATTTTATGTAATTATTGAAAATAATTGTATATATTTATTATGTTTTTCTTCACTGACCCATCAAGTGTCTGTATTACTCAGTGGGACTATCAGCTCAGGCATGTTTAAGGTTTAAACATTTTATTATTTTAATCATACAGCTGCTCAATTAAAAAAAAAAACTCATAGGCTACTGAGGTCCAGTTCCTTTGTTCATTTCCTAAGTAAGGCGATTGTGTGGAGGGAAGGAATTGTCTTTTATCTAAACCTTTAATACCACCACAAAGTAGGGAAAGTGCCAAATGTTGATAATAAAAGAAATCCTAGCTCATCTACCTTGACGGTGTCCAGGTCTCCGGCTTTAGCAGCTTCCAGCAGTCTGTAGTCCACATCAGAGTTCCTCACCGGCACGTTTTCTAAAGGGCAGAACATACAGGAGTCACAGATTATAATGCATTGAGCAAACATAAGCAAAAGCAAAAACATAATCATGAAAGTAAATGCATCCACTGCAAATGTTGAAGAGAAATGACATTACACAACCCAGGGATTCACTGCTGCATGTCAGTTTGTTCACAGATGCAAGGTAAGCATCTCGCATCCGAAAATGTCACATTTTTAAGCATTTTTGGTTTAAATTGTTGCTAAATAAACTAATTTCTACAGTCAACTTTGCAACCAGACAACTGTTTGGAGGTAAGAGTGATTCATCAATATTCTAAAGAGTAATTCAATCATTTTCTGCCACCCCATTCATCAGAACGACAACTGACTGACGGCCGTTTGTTTGGAAGTTAATTTTCCAATTGATTATTTAATTGATGTGGTTAAGACAAAATAAGGATGATGCAGCCGGTCAATAAATCAGGGCAGGCAGATAGGCTGGAGGTTATTCCAAATCTACTCAACTTAAGATAAATAATACAACATTATATTTTCACTTGTGCATTATTCACAATATATCTATTTTTATTTGAAAATGAAGGATGTCATCAGTATTGCTTTATTGCGAAACGCCTAATTCTTGTTTCTCATACAAGTCTTAAAGTATTTGATAAGGAATATTTAAACACACATTACATTTGGAATTACTGCAGTAATGTAAAGTGTAACTTCCTCTAGCACTGCACAGGTGAGATTGCTCACTCAGCCTTTCCCCTCATCAAACTGCACCTTCAGTCTCCAGGTATAAATACTGACCTTTCAAAACAATTCCAGTTAATCCCAGTTACTAACAGCTGCATAGCAACCAAACAACACAGCAACCACACCCAGCCACACACACACACAAAGGGTGGTTGGCGTACCGTTGAGTATTTGCTGCACAGCTTCATTTCCCATCTGGGCAGCAGTGAAGCCCTGCAGCGACAGCAGCGAGGCGTCTGCCCCGTATCCTAGCAACAGCCTGCAGGTCTGAAGGTGGCCCGCCATGGCCGCGCGGTGCAGCGCCGTCTGACCCAGCGTGTCCACAGCGTTCACCTGCGGACACACAACCCCTGTGTTAGGATTCTTTAAAGAACTTAACTGCGCCACCTCTTTAAAGAGAAACGCCTTTGGATACTTCAACATTCTCAATGACATGTAATCAAATGTTCCGGTGAACCTGTTAACCCTCATCTACAGTGTGCTGCAGGGTCTACTTTTTTACAGTTGTAATAATATGTTTTAGATCTATATGAATTTCTGGCAGCTTGCAAAAACTTTCTTATCCTAGTAGATTTTTATGCATTTAAGCCGAGTTTTCCATCAACAACATCAGATATTTGAACAGATTTAACATAAATAAATAAAGACATGTGATTTGGTGATGTTAAGTATGCGTAAACAAGAACAAAATGTGACATTCATACAACCAGTCAAATATCATCCTGAAAGTTGTTCATTATTAGATACTGTAGAAGTTTAATAATTATGTTTAGGTGTAACTTTGTATAACCGTTGTAGAATTGCTTTATTTATTTGATGGTTTAACTGAGCATGTCAGAATGTATGACGTTCTTTATCGAAATTGGGTTGGTTCAAATGTATTTGTATTCATATTCTTTATTACATACAGTATTTAGTTTGAAAGTTATTCATATATATTGGATAATGGTCAAATGTCAATGAATACAAAAATCTCAAATGATCAAATTAAAACCATGATAAATAAGCTTAATTCCTCATGTTGATGAAACATCATATTAAAAGATAATTGATTTACAATCCAGGAAAGATTATGAAAGTATTACTTTGATGTACTAGGAATAAAGTGAGAGATAATTACGTATTAGATAAGAAAAACAAGAGAAGACCTGAGACGACGAGTTTGACCCTGTGTTCTTATTAAAATCTAGATGCAGTGAGAGCACATTGTGTACACTTACATGCATCAGCATCGATAGCAATCTCACAGTAAGCGCAAGAAAACGCATTTGTTCCAGTAATGAAAATAAGACGAGTCACCACCACTGAAAGAAACTGTGTGTTCCAGCTAAGCTGAATTCTATCCTGTATGAGTGTTGCATATCCAATCATAAGGGAGGCTCTGGAAGTAAACACTATGCTTTGTATGTGAGGGTCTGATGCACAAAACGCGATGTTTAACGCTGATTACTGCAATTATTTCTAGTAAGAGAAATAATCATATTGGCATACTTTCTTCAAGCACTGTACATGGGAACGAGAAAGAGATACCCCCAATCATCAAAACACACACATAGGAAACATTTGGAACACCAATCCATTTGTGGATTAGCCAATTTATGTAAAAATAGGGTCTGTCTAGTTATGACACGGATTATGTTGGAAGTCGATGTATGGTGAAATATGACAAACGTGAAGAAAGGCGATGAAGTGATGTACCTTAGCACCATGTTTCTGTAGCACCTCCATGATGTCATTATGAGCTCGTTCTGCCGCCACATGGAGAGGAGTCATGAAACTACACAGACAAAAGAATTGGTCAACATTTCTTTATTAATGCAGTATTACATGTACTCAATCTGTACGTAAACATGCTCATCTAGTCTTAGTTTGTAAAGCATAACATACCACCTACTGCCTGTAATTGAGTCTATGTTTGATTATTTAAAAAGAAAACAGCACTCACTCTTTATTCTTCTCATTTATGTTGGCACCTTTCCTCAGCAGCAGCTCTGTCACCTGTTTCCTCTTTGGGTGTGGAGATGCTACCGCGCAATGCTGAAACATAGACACACATCATCTGAGCATCTCTGCAGCAGTGAAGGAATGTGTGTGTGCAAAAAAGCATGTGTGTGTGTGTGTGTGTGTGTGTGTGCGTGCGTGTGCGTGTGCGTGTGTGTGTGTGTGTGTGTGTGTGTGTTGATCTCACCAGTGCTGTCTCGTGTGTGTGCGGGTGTTTGAAGTTAATGATCTCCAGAGCCAGGGTCTTCTTAGCCTTCGCCATGTCAGCTTCACGAGCAGCTTGGAGCAGCGAGTGGCCCTTAAACTCATCTGAACACACAGATGATGTCAACATGTTAGAAAAGGAAGAAAAGCAGCCTCGGTTTCAGTCGAATTCTGAGTTTATTTCTGACAGTTTTCCAGCCAAAAGCATCCAAACCCACAGAGAAGCATCTGGTGCTTTGAAAGCTTGACCAAAACCAGATTTGCAATGTTCTCCCCCTTCATTCTTTCACTTGCAATGACTGCATTTTAATACTTCAGAAAGGCTACTTTAAAGTTAACTTAAGATGCAACATTCTGTGTTTCTGGAGTTGGAGTGAAAACAAGTGATTATTCCCCCCGAGGGCTACACAATAACAAAACAAACTATTTTGCTTCAGAAGAATTTCAGGCTGCATGAAAATAAGTGAGTTCAAATCTATCTAGCTATTGAGCGACGGCATTCATGCATTTATAATCAAACGTTTAAACGGAATAGTTGGAAGTCACATCTTCAAGGGAACGTGGTCAAGAGAGAGAGGAGAGGATCCCAACAGCATACAGAACACACATAAATGGACCGACGCAGGCGCTGTTGTTTACTCTTTCAAAAGAAACCCAGTCATTTTTCATTCTTTGTTTGGCTACTAAAAAATAATAATAACAAAATAAAGAAATGTCCGTTTGAGGCTGTTATTCACAAGCTGCGCATTCAGACAAAAGAAATATTTTCTTCTCTGATTCATTTAAAGATTTTTTTAAATGCCTGAAGAAGAGAAAGTCTTCAGTTTAAAGTCAGAAAAGGATTTTAGGACATACTTGTGTGTGCTCTACAAACTGCAAAGCATTTTCAATTAGACAAGGTATTCAACTGATTTCTTTCCTCCTTTGTAGATTCTTTCACGTCAGTGTGAAAGACGGCTTTTAGTTTAAAATGCTCAACATATGAAATATATTGAAATTCAGCTGCTGATCAAACGTACATAATTTCTATATTTGTATTGTCTTGATAATCACATTTTCTTAGCCTATTAAATCTACAACCTTTAAAACTGTAACAATTTGGCTAATGTGCTTATTCTCTCTCATGCGGAGAGAAACAAAAGGGTTGGCTAAGCCATACAAACTGGAAACAAGGGAAACACGACCCAAACGTTTAAATGAAAACACCCACCAGAGCCTTAAAGGTGGACAAACCCAATAGAAATGTCCTTAAATGTTACACTTTTCCTCTAAAATAGTACAACTGGCTACTTCCTTTTTCAAAGCCAGTTACCCTGATCAACTTTCACGTGTGTCTCAATCATCTGGGCTAACTTATCAATGGAATTTCTTCTATATTGATTTTCTAACTTGTACGCCATTCTGTATTCCAGACAACAGGAGACTTAATGTCAGGTTATCAAAGGTTCAATAAAACACATCCAAAATATTATTTCACAAACCTTACTCAGCAGATGACAAGTTGTTACAGGGAAAGACCTTTGGTATAAAACCGGGAGTCTTTCACAAGCTTTAGGTACCATGCCCAAATATGGAAAAAACATTACATTTGGAAGAAATACTAAATAGAAAGGTTGGATTCAATCTCAAATGTCTTCATTTCTAGATTTGGTGTTTTGTTTTTGCAGAAAATGTCCAACTGTTTCCATAATCACATCCTCTTACAGCCAACAGGTGCAGTTGTCCTGCAGTTGTACATCGACTCGAGACGACTTGTGATTCATTTATCTTTGATCCGTTTCATTACAAAGAAAGCGCCACAAGTGCAGCAGCGGGAGAGCTGAATCCCTAATTAACTTCCAAAGAGTTGCAGAGAGCGTTCTGGCAGAGACAAAGACTTATCTTGTCTGCTGTGACTCTGCAGGAACAAAGCAAATGAATTTAATTATTGCTCAATTTCCGTTTAATTAAATATCATACATTTTGAAAAATGCTCCATTAAGAAAACAGAGGCATGGGGATGTTGCTGTAGATATACAGCTTGCGTACGTTTTGCTGTAAAATAGATCCCTGACAGGTTAAACTGTGGAAGTGAACCATGCACCAATAAAACCCAGCGATCCAATTCAAAATGAGACCTTTTCTCAGTTTGTAATGAGAGTTTTGGAGCCACGACAAAGGTCAGTGTGTCGCCTGTAACAGACTATGGGAGCATGTTGTTAGCCTAGCTGATAGCAGGAGATGTTTGTTGTTTTGTTACTTAGATAGATAGACTTTCTAGATAGCTACTTTTTTTATCCCAAATTGGGAAATGATTTATTGCGGCTCCTACAGGGAGTCCGCAGCCAATGACGGTAAAAAAGACTAAACTAAATTGTTTTAAATTTGGGTGAGTACAATATTGTTGAAATAAATACTCTCCCTAGTTTAAAGTCCAGTTACAAGGTATGCAGGACTGAATCCAAATTAAAAAATAACAGATTTTTGAAGCTGATGTTTAAAAACAAACAAGTTTCTAATTTATTTTTGTCAACACTCTTCTTCTGTGGTTTTTCATCCAGTACACAGCACTAGCACAGCTATACAACGTATTGGTGAGTACAATATTTTTTAAATAAATACTCTCCCTAGTTCAAAGTAAGCAGGGACTGAAGAACATAAATTCATTGTCACATTGTTTGTTTTCAAAGATTACAAACAGATGTAAAACATGGGCTGCGGTCGAATAGTCCATTTAGCTTAGGAACCTTCCTGACGGAGTGAAATGACCCGGAAGTACCTCAGTGGCAGCCATGATAAGAGCCGTTCGAATTCTCTAGATGATAGGAAAGGAGGGCTGCGGTCGGATAATCCAAAAATCAGCTCCTAAATTCTAACCCTATCGTCTATTCCTTGACCTCTGAGTGAAACGTCACGGGGTTAAGGGATAGTGGATAGGAGAATTCAAAAGGACGTAGGAGAAGAGACTGCGGTACTTTAGAGAATCCGAATGCACTTTCACTATCCGACGTGTTTATGATGCGCCAGCGGACGTCATTGTGTGCGTCTGCTGCTGTGGTAAAACTATGGAAACTACAGTTTTCTATACAGAGGACTACAACATGGATGTTTTATAAGAACGAGGGACTCATCTAAAGACTCTGCACCGTGCTCTGATGCTGTTGCTTTATGAACAACAGAGAAACATATTCTTCATGACCAAAGTTGGAATTGAAATAAAAAATGAAAGTCAAACTTATGCTCGTCACCCTCTCCCTCCGGTCCACATTAATACAAATGATCCCAATACGTATGATTGTATGAAAAGATCTTAAAATCAATACAAATGTATTTATTATAAACGTTAGTCACCTATCACTGTGTACATCACCATTCAAACATCTTTTAAAAGTTGAACAAACCCCACACAGCTCAGTAAACACTGTGAAATGTTGATTTTATTTGATCATTTCAGTAAAAACTAACGTTCATATTTCTCTTTTTGATTATAATACTGATGAACGTTCAAAACAAAGCACTTGTGGCAAGTTGCCACCACGTACGTTTTAAAAAGCTTAATAAGCACCGTAACTTTCATGATATAATTTCTCCGTAGTAATCGGTTGTTTCCGTGAACGGCCGACTGTTGTGTGACGGCAAATGCTGCGGCTGCAAGGCATTGTGGGGCAGCATTTGCTCCTCTCCTTTCGGTTAGGGAGGTCCAGTGGTTCCTAAGCTAAAGGAGGTTATAAAGGAAGTTTGAAACCTCCTTTCCTTTCATTTGGAGAATTCGAACGGCACTTATCCTGGCTGCCACTGAGGGACTTCCGGGTCATTTCACTCCGTTAGGAAGGTTTCCTAAGCTAAATGGACTATTCGACTTCAGCCGAGGTTTCAAACTTTTCAAAGGAAAAGGAGAACATGCTGCCCCACAATGCCTTGCAGCCGCAGTATTTTCCGTCACACAACAGTCGGCCGTTCACGGAAACAACCGATTATGACTGAGAAATTATATCATGAAACGTTACGGTGCTTATTAAGCTTTTTAAAACTTATGTGGTAAGTTGCCAAAGTGCTTTGTTTTGAAAGTTCATCAGTATTATAATCAAAAAGAGAAATATGAACGTTAGTTTTTACTGTAATGATCAAATAAAGTCAACATTTCACTGAGCTGTGGAGTTTGTTCAACTTTTAAAAGATGTTTGAATGTTGATGTACACATTGATAGATGTTAAGGACTAACGTTTAAAATAAATACATTTGTATTTATTTTAAGATCTTTTCATACAATCATACGTATTGGGATCATTTGTATTCATGTGGACCAGAGGGAGAGGGTGACGAGCATAAGTTTCACCCTCCTTTTTATTTAAATTCCAACTTTGGTCATGAGGAATATGTTTCTCGGTTGTCCACGTTCATAAATCATAAAACAACAGCATCAGAGCACGGTGCAGAGTCTCTAGATGAGTTTACAGTAGTCCCTCGTTCTTATTAAACATCCATGTTGTAGTCCGCTGTATAGAAAACTGTAGTTTCCCCACAGCAGCAACATTTATGACGTCCGCTGGCGCATATAAATACGTCGGATAGTGAAAGTGCAGTCGGATTCTCAAATTACCGCAGTCTCTTCTCCTAAATCCTTTTGAATTCTTCTATCCACTATTCCTTAACCCTTTGACGTTTCACTCAGAGGTCAAGGAATAGACGATAGGAGCTGATCTTTTGACTATTCGACCGCAACACTGATGTTTTTTTCTACACTCTTCTTCTGTGGTTTTTAATCTAGTACACAGTATGTAAACCCGTCAAGACTATTTTGTCCTGCTCACCGTTCCAAGCATGTGAAACTTTTCATGTCAGATGTTATCATCTCTCTCCCTTTCAACCCAATATTCCTTGTTTTCAGCTTAACAGTCCTGTTACCAGAATATTCACATTTTCATCCGGCTGAATGCTCAAACACATTGCTCCAAACATGTCTGGTGTAAAAACAGTCTCTCCTAAAAACAACCTATTCATTAATTCAGCAGTGACACATTTAGCTGCCTGTACGCCGCAGCTGCAGTTTATGTAAATGAAGCCCAACACACTCACATGTAAGTCTTTCCTTCAGCTCGGGAGTGGGCGCCATGTCCACGGAGCTCTTGCTGTGGCAGTTGAGCAGGGTCGGGTCGGCCCCGTGGCTCAGCAGCAGAGAGCACACCTCCACTCGGTTTTTAGACGCCGCTTCATGGAGAGGGGTAAACTGCCAAAGATCCATGGCGTTCACACACGCACCGTGCTGAAAAATAAGGAACGGTGTATGAGTAAATGAGAGGGAAGCAACATGGAGGACACAGAGCAACGTTTATATTGTTAACAACCATTTTCAATCCTTACAAACACTGTGGTAAACTATAGCTAGTACATATTTGTACTAATGTTAAATACAATGACAAAAAAGTGGAAGTTCTTTCCTTGGGATTCAATTTCCATTTCGTACAAGAAACAATATTTGTTTACGTTATATTTTATTATAAAGAGTAAGTGCCAATGTTTAAGCAGTCTCTGAGATAGCATGTGTGAGTGTACCTTTAGCAGCAGTTCAGTAACTTCATAGTGTCCGTAGGAGCAGGCGTTATGCAGAGGCACCAGACCCCTGGAGGGGCAAAAGATAAACATTATTAACACTAATTAACCCTTTATTCCATTGTATCTTTCTTCAGCTTAATAAAAAGAGAATAAGCATCTACACCCATGTTAACACATCTGAGAAGCTATATGGTGCGTTTAAAGCTGAATACTACAACAACATGCTAATATGGTGAAAATGAGAAGACTATAATACTGATGTTCAGTTAAGATGTATTAAGATGTTTTAATCAGATAGCATCTTAGCTAGCCTTAGCTTGTTAGCATGCTAACAACATCTGCTTATTAGCACTATAAATTGCTCCTACAGAGAGCCTCTTTGCTAGCATTGCTAATAAATTAAGCAGTGTCACAAAATTAGTTTTGTAGGATGTAATTCTGGTTGAGACTTACTTTAAGAATGTAGGGTGTTTGTCTATTTTAAATGTCTATTTTAAAACAACATCAATTGATGCTAGCATCAGTCTAGCAACTACACTCACCATTTCAAACGTAAGCATGTTTTAGTAAGTGCAAATCCTAGTTTTATCACCAATTAATGATGGATGACTCAATATTTAATGACAAATTAAGAAATTCACTTCCATATCCGGTTGGAAAATGTTAAGAGACACAATGAAAGCCCTGCGTGTGGTTTGTTGTCCAATCACATAGAGGATTCTTGATGACGTCTCACATATTGACCAGCCTACTTTCTACCACAACTACCACTGAAGGATTATGCAGTGTTTCAAAAGGTCAAAATAAATATCTACCTTAAAACTCTCTTTTTATTGCACTTTAATTTGTTTTATACGTACCCCTTGTCCTTGGCGTGAACATCTGCTCCGTGCTGTAGTAACAGCTGAACTATCCTCACCCTGTTGTATCCTGCTGCCAGGTGGAGTGGAGTGGACTGGAGAGGCAAAGAAGGAGAAAGGGAGGGACACAAAGGGCAAGAAGAGAGGAAAAGGGGAAGAAACAGACACAGTGGGAGGGAAAAAGAAGGATATATTTAGTAAATGTCCAATATGACAGCATATAATGATTTCATAACATAGAGTTTGCAATAAAGGATATACACATTCTGTTTCCCTATGATCAACCAGTTGTACGACAAGACCTTTCAAAAAGAAATGGTCTTTTCCACCACTGAATCAATCAAGAGTTATAAAGCACCACTATATTTCCCCCATAAAAATGATGAAAGCTGCATTTCTGAATGCTCTCAGATGGGACTGAGATGAGATGGCTCCATGCTGAGCTTCCTCTCTCAGCAAAGGCCATTCTTCTTCAAAGCACGAGTGACACCCACACTGGAGTAGAAATGTTACGCCAGCGAGAATGTTCCCATTATTCAGTCAAACTGAACTCGGTACAAGAGAAACTAATGGGAAATCTAGCTCTATGATATGGTTTGAAAGCTTTTTACAACACAACAAGAGGCACTACAGCAGATACATTTTGAATAGAACAGGGAATACATATTCCACAAGCAGTACAGCAAGCAGATCAAAGAGTTCTTAGATAGCGCCGAGCTAACTACAAGTGCCCAGTTTGCAAATGCCATTGCCATTATCCAGACATTTTTCTCTCAATGGTCCAAGAAAACCAGGACAGTAAGATTAGATTAGAGTTAGATTCCCTCCAAACTTGGAGGAAATATTGCAATCGGAAAATATCGTAACAAATGTCATGATTGACTGAGGTAGAAAAGTTGGTAAAATGCTATCACTTTTTTCATGTTGAATAGAACTGTTTGAGTTTTGATCGGAAGATTTTAATAATGTAAATAATAATGTAAATATGTTTCTATTCTTGGGCAATGGTTCAATGGCACCGGACCGGAGACTCCACTTACTGTATTGACTGATTTTTGTATGGATTTAGATAAACCAACAACTAGTGTTCTCATAATGGTAGCGGATGGAAAAGCAGATTAGTTTGCATTTTCTTTTGACAATATTCTGGAAACTTTGTTGGATTAGTCCAAATCCTTTTACAAAACATTTGTCCCATCTCTTTTCAACAAGCAAAATCAAAACCAAAATGTTTGAATGAGCATAATGGAATATTTAAGAATACAAATAACAAGCTAGTATTTAGCTCGCCAAAAACACAATATGGAACATAATCAACAAAACAAAAATGGCCCAGAAATCCCACGATGATGGCAGCATTCTTAAATGCTACAGTACCGTAATCAGATCTGGGATTCAAACATCGCCCCTAGATATCTTTCCATTTTAAATCCCATAACGAGGTCAGTCGTAGGTCACACACACAGAGAGAGATTTCTCTTTAAAAGTCACACTACAACATCATTTCATCAGCCATGATGCAAAACCTTGGCAACATCAAAAAAAAAAATATATATATGTTTACAAAGTACTGGTTTTCAAAGTGGAACTTAACTTTTTTCCTAAAAAAAATTCAGGAAATTATTAGGTTTTCACTGCCGGCTGGCTATTTTGTAAATTATGCAGAATGGTCTCAAAAGATGTCAGAGATACTGGAACTCTTATCAAAAGCAGGAACATGTTTAACTTTGGTCGGAAAATAACAATTAGGGCTATTACAACTGGTTTTTGATTTTTTTATCTGACAAAAAGGAGGATGTAGATTCCATCTCCTGCTTTGATGTCAGAAGAGATCTTGAAAAACAGATCATCTTTAGTGTTGTGAGAGTTCAGCGGAGAAGCAGCAGCAGTGAGGCAGAGCTGGGCGGACAGATGGTGTACTCGTATTTACAGGATGTGACAGCAGCATTTGGAAGAACCAGGACATGGGACGTGGTTACTCATCATCCTCATCTTTAATGCAGTGTTGTCTGTGTGTCTGTGTACTTTTGACTGCAAATGTTGAATATAAATAAACAGACAACAAAAACACCAATATTTAAAACAGCAATCAGGTCCCTTTACAATCATAAAACCACTCAAAATCCCAGCAGTGACTCATCAGTATGTACCGTTGCATCACCATGATGTTGTTGCCAGGGTCGGACTGGGTATAAGCTCCGCCTCCTCAATCTGTCAACCCTGTGAGATTGAGGGTATGTGCATGTGTGTGTATGAGAGAGAGGGTCTATTGGATTATCCTTACAGAAGCCATTTGTATTCAAGTTGTAAAAAAGCGCTTTTATTATGAGCCTCTGACCTCAGCAGCCACAAGCCAATAATAATCAAAAAAGCATCAGCCATTTGTCTTCTATCTGAGCTATAATACATCCAACATCTCTCCACTGCAGCCTGCTCCTTTTTCTAGTGCAGTATTTTTTGAAAGGTCGCACAAACGGCTTTTTGAATTTTTATGAATGCTCTAATGCAGCGGCAAAACAAATGAGCTTCGTGAAATATTCTTGACTTAACATTGGCATATTGATGCTGGTGTCAAGGCTGTAAGTGTAATAAGGGTCGGATTAGGTGGTTTATAAAAGACTGTGACATTTGGATTGAAGCAGGATATGTCTTTATGATGTGAGCATGTGACCATTTACTCAAAACATAAGTTGAACACTAGCCTTATGGCAGAGTAACTTCATGTTTTAGATACGATATTATAGATATTACACATGGTCAGAAAAAGGGCTTTATGCTATTTAAAAGCATTTGTATTGTTATCCATACAGCTGTCTGCAGCAGGTGCATGCAGCATTTAGATACGCTTTGAATCCTACATATTTTAGGGTTTATTAATATGTAATCCTTTTATTGTTAAACTAATACTATTATTTCTTGTTAGCAAACCTGGTTCTTTAATTGTGAATGTTTATTATGTCATGTTATCTACTTTATTGGAGTTTATATTTCTTGTTTCTGTATTTTGACAACCTTAACTAAAGTGCCAAGCGCTTTGTTAAATTCTTCTTTAAAGTATTTATCTCCTTTAGTTAAAGGATGTATTACTAAGGTGTCAATCATAACCATCAGCATTCATTAGCACATATCAAAAGGTAACTGTACACTACACTTAAAGTTTGATTTAGTGGTTTGTTTCAGTGTCATCTGAACATCATCACATGACACGACTGCAAACGTCTACTGGTTTAATTCCTCAGAATAAATGGTACCGCAGTGGTGGTTGCAGACACACCTGGTGGAGAACTGCACTCAGCCAAAAGCACTTTTCAAGTTGGATGTAGTTGTTTTTTTGCTCCAGTGTCCTTCAACTGTTGGTGTTTTTACCCATAAACTGCTTTGATACTTGATGAAATTTGTTGCCCCAAAGTGAAAAACCTAATAGGCGATATTTCAGAGAGAAGCACTCCGCAATCACAATGGCAGACAGAAAGAGAACAACAGCAATAAAAAACCTATCCGGCTAGTTTTAATCACCTAAAAGCCTTTCTGAGGAGGAGGGGAAAGGAAGGAAATATGGGAAGAAAATGAAGGAGAGATGTGGAGGGCATGTTAAAGCCAAGATGGGAAATACTAATCTTTTTACTGGCAGCTTTTGGTAGCATTTAAAAAAATGCATTTATCCTTTCCCCTTCCATAGAAACACCATCCATCTGAACGGCAGCTGGAAAGTCTCTTCACATCAAAAAATGTCCAGATTTTGCTTATTTGGCCATCTAACAGCAAGCACTATTTGTATCAAAAAGGAATGAGTCAAACATTCACATTTAACAAAACATATTTTAAATAAATATGTGATGGGCTGCTTTGTTAGTTCCCTCTGTGATGTTTTCATTTTTCTCTCACACCTCTCAGATAGTCCTTCCTCTTGGCCTTCCTTGTCTCTTTACAAGCCTGTCAAGCTGTTCCCATGACAACAGTGACTGGTAGCTGTCAGCAGTTGCCATAGCGATGAGAAATGATCTATTTCGCAGTGTGAACGACCATATTTGGGCCATTTTGTTTAGTGTCCTTTTTTACATGTGTGGGTGGGAAATATGCTGATATTCTTTAACTTCAAACAGTCTCCTTAACCCAATAAATTCACGAGTGTGATCACAGCAGTAAAATATTCAAATTCAAGATTCCTTTAATCTTTGTCCTTATGAATTGGTCACACACCGCTCCACTTGTATAAGGGAAATCAATTCAAGAAAATGCTTTAAACCGAGGAAGAACGATGAAGAAACATGGAAAAATAAAGGGCTGTGTGCACTGCATATATAAATGTACCATGGGGATGTGATCTGCAGCATAGGTTGAAGCATGAATCAGCAAATTAAACTGCCTATACCATATTGGACATGGTTTTATAAAAAAAAAAAAAAAAGGCTTGTGGGGTGATAAATATCTTGTCGGTGGAGTGCGGAGATTGTCTACAATTGATGAGCAGGGTGACAGAAATATGGGATGAAACTGTCTTGGCTCCATGATTCAAACTCACATGCAAAAAAAACAACACCTAATGCGTCAAAAGTAAACTAAAACAATCTGCAGATGCCTACCTTTCATAATTCATCCGACTGATATCCTGAGATTTAATACCTGGATAAATGTATTGGGCCATTCTATAATCCTATGTTCATATGTCAAAAATACACATTTCTCCATCACTTTGGTTGAATGGATTAATTAAATAAAAATCCTCATTATGCAATGACCGGGAAGATTAAAACAGGGGTCAGAGTAACTTGATAGGGGTTGGTTAATCAAATACTTCTCTTAATTTAAAACATAGTGGAATATTCCTTTAGCCTGCACTCGGGTCTTTGATCTGCCTTAGCACTCCGGTCATGGCTGCACATCAGCAGGTGGACACGCCGACAAGATGAGTAGTGTCAGATGACTGGATCAATAAACATATTAGCAGATCTGTGTGCCACTCCTCTGGCTGACACATGCACACACACGCTCTCATACACACATTATCGGGAGTGACAGCTCAGCCCAGCCAACAGCTTGGAAGATAAGTAACCTCCAGCAAGTCTGATGCTCCCCATGCACACTCACACACTATCTCTGCCATCACCTGTCTATCAGCTCAGCCTCTCAGCTATTAACTCTGACATTTCCCACGAACAGAAGGCTACTGAGAAAGTTTGAAGCCGAGCACAAATCTGAAAGTAACTTCAGGAATAACACTAAGAACCAAACAGACAAACAGCCCTGTTGTGTTTTTAATGGCTGTCATTCATCATCAAATCATTCCAATGTATACTATAGGACAGTTAACCAAAAATATCGTTTAAAGTTGGAGGGATACAAAAATATGCATAAATAAATGTTAACTGGTAAAATAAGATATAAATAAGTTACATTTATTTGTTATTGGCTGTGGTAGGTTATTGGTTATGTTCGCATACTTATTTGATTATTAAAATATAAACCGATCTTTTTCATATGGGTGTTTTAGAGTTGTACCCCCTAGATCAGGTCTCTAAAATGGTGTGCTCAAAGTGCACCACATTGAATCATTTTACTTTAAAATGGGGCATACCCCCGGACCTCCCTAGAGGATGTGACGTCCACCCCCCAATGAAAATATGTTCATACAATACTGAATACATTTGAAGCCATTCAAAGCCATATATTATCTATGTCAATAAGTTTCTGTAGTGTATTTGTCTTTTGTAGAGATTTTTCATTTATTCTTTATAAATAAAATCTCGCCTAGGGCAGCAAATTGGCTAGAACCGGCCCTGGTACTAGGCCTCAAGAGCCTTTCTTGTGCTGGCAGACACATAGAAACAAATTGGCGGGGCGCACTTCACACGGACACACACTAAAAAAAAAATCACGCGCTCCGCGCTCACATTATGCTGGGCCCACGTGCCTTCGCACCGCTGCTATGACTCCATCCTAGGGGAAACACTGTGTACATACATTCAGTACTGTGGGCAATCCCCACAGGAGCAATTTGGGGTGAAATGTCTTGCCCAGGGACACAACGACATGCTGACTGCATTGGGACTCGAACTTGCTACCTCCTGATTCGAAGTTCAGCGCACTAACCACTGAGCCACAGCCTCCCACAGACTGGGCTCTGGTTTCAGACAGAGGGTGAAAAGATGTGCTGCAGCACAGGCAGTATGAGAAAAATGTTTTTGAACATTAAAGCATGTAAACGTGTCACAGTGGAGGCATAAAATATAACTATGAAACCTGAAAATGAGCATAATAGGGCCCCTTTGATGTTTTTTGTTTGTTCCGGAAACAAGCATTTTGACAGCCAATTCTTTCTGGTGTACCAACGAGCTGCTGAGGCTGCATACATCTCCCTCAGACAACAACATGCCACAGGCTCGCATGAAGACAAGAGGGTTACATTTGTCACTGACAAAAGAGTATTAAAAACTTCTCGTCACCCTATTTGTCATCTGTCCCCCGAACAGTTAACAAAAGGCCTCTGGATGTTTCTATTCTTTGTTTGGCAGGAGCCGAAGTGTAATATCTCTCCCAGACAGGGTATCAGGTTACATTTATGCGCACACTGAAGCTGCAGTGAGAAGTCATTCATCATTCTTACGACCTTGTGTTATGTTCTCATAGATTTTGTCAACACAAGCAAGTTTCCGCCAAGACAAGAACCTGACTTCTTCCACACTGATCTGAGGGAGAGTTCCCAGGCTTCTTGGCACATTTTTCAATAGAAGAAATGTCAGCAACAAGATGGAAAGAACCTCATTCGATTGTTAAACTCAGGAAACAGCCATCCTTATGTCAGGATAGAGTGCAGCATCTTGGAACCTTTTCAATATACCTGAATATTTCAATAAATCGATGCATTCATAAATAAATACTAATGTTAGGATATAACTGGAGTGGAAAAAAAGCATTACCCCATATACATTTAGACTCATTTATATTGTATAATCAGATTTTTTTTCCAATTAATTTCATTGCATCTTCTGTTTTTATACTTTTTGAAAGTTGTTTTGTATTCTTATATGAAATGTTTTGAATTGAAAATGTATTTCAGTACTAAAGCTCCTATGAAAATATGTGTATTATTATTAACCAACATTTGTTCAACAGGTAATACAATTCATTCTGATTTTGAGTGTTTGTATGATTTTGTGGACTTTCTCATAATCAAATATCCATTATGTTTTCTTCCTGAAAAGTTCACTTTTGGAGATGTTTTTCACCAGATCGGGATGAATCCTTAGCCTGTGAGCTTCTCTCAGCAGGCTACGCTCCCATAATCAACATTTAAACAACACTTCAATAGAAGTCTCTTTCCTCTTCATCCCTCTGAATCAGAGTCTTGGTCTTGCTGTTCAGTTTGTTGTGTATTTGATGTCGGTGCCAGCTAGGAAGCAAGTGGGTGCAATGATTTTCTCCTGGTAAGATATAGATCAGAACTTCACCTTGGTCGAAAAACATACACAAAAAAAGCTAACACACATCCACAACAGATGAAACACCAACTGGAAATATATTCCCTGAAAAACTGAAGACACAATTTCTCGCAGTCAGTCATTACTTGGTCGTGATGGGAGCATTCGCAGTGAAGCAAATAAGAGAGGCAAATAAATAATAAGAAAGAGGTGGAAGAACAATCCAGACTATATGGCTTAGGTGTGTGTGAAGGTTTGCAGACATTATTTCCTTGAGGCAGCGATATCTGCAGGAGCGTGTGTGTGTGTGGGAGTAAGCTGTAGGTTTCAATAGAGGCAGCTTAATAACGCTCTCCATTCAGCTGTGTTAATAATATCCCACTCTGATGGGCCCTCAATCATCCGAGTGTTCACAAACACTCACTTACACATATGGCTGTTATACTGCTGATGACTTTGCAATAGAGCCGTGCAATCAGAACAAACATCTCGCTACATTTAGAGCTGTGGAGGAAAAACTGTTTTCCTGCTATAGTGCACTATATTTGCCAAAAGTATGTGGACAAACCAACATAAACCTACATGTTTGTGTGGAACATCTAGGCATCCATTTCGCTCCCCTGACAGCAGCCCCTCTACTGAAAATTCATAAAAACATCACATTTAGAGTCTTCATAACTGGTAATAAGGGGTTGACCCTAACATTACACTGCAGTATTTTAGTCAGGGGTGTCCACATACTTTTGGGGATGTAGTTTGTCTCTTAAATCTCGTTTTTACCCCCTTCATCTCTCGTCTGTTTGTGTACATGCAGAGCGTTTCAATTCAACCAAAAGGCATTATGCAATCAACATTTATGCTCCAGATCTGTCTGTGTGTGTGTGTGTGTGTGTGTGTGTGTGTGTGTGTGTGTGTGTGTGTGTGTGTGTGTGTGTGTGTGTGTGTGTGTGTGTGTGTGTGTGTGGTTGAGTAAGGGAGACAGAGCGCCTGTGCCTCTTCTAATTAAATGGAACAGACAGGGAAGAAGGAGAGGGGGGGGTGGAGAGAGAGAGAGAGAGAGAAATAGATAGGGAGAGAGGCTCTTGTTTAATTTTAAGTCAAGCATCATCATTACCAATCATTAGGATTCCGCCACGCTCTGTTTTGTCCATGATTATCATTAGTGTCCTCTGAAACAATGTATCTGTGGGTTGTTGAGTGGTGTTCAACGTGACCGACCAACGCTGTCATATTTAGCATGTTTGCAAGAATTTAATCTTGGAAAAAAATGTATTTGTGTCACAGTGTTATCCGTCTCACTCTGATTCACTTCGTATTAACCTCCGAGGTTAGGACGTGTTTTCAGATAGATTTTTGTTGCAGGATTACGGAGAAACTGGTGGCCTGATTTTCTAAAAACTTGATAGAAGGGTTTATGGCAAATAAATAACTCATTACATTTTGGGATGGATCCGAATCACAAAGCGGTTAAACACTACTCAAACAATAAAACATACAAAATTACTTCAAAAAGTACTTTAACCGTGACGCTTCCTTAATAAACAAAATAGGAAGTTTAAGTGAGTCTAAACTGAATCTATAGCATATACCTCCACCAACCAGTCAACATTCAATTTACATTCATGTCGGATCAAAATGTTATCACTTTTTCCTTTTATCCTACTAGACTTTGTGTGAATAGTCATAAATAGCATATTCATTTTGAGGGATAGACAACACGTTTTGTAAGTTCACAGAGAACAAGGTCTTTAAAAATAATAAGTTCTTCCTTTGCGCAAAAATTGGTAGATATTTCCTGAAGGCACAAAGAACACATAAAACATATTAAACTATGCCAGCAAGCTTACATTAATTGATGGATTTGGTTTTAGGACAAGATATTGGGAAAGTTTGCTGTCCCTCAGTTTCATTTCATTCAATAGTTTCCGTTGGCAGTGGGAATGTAAATCCCCCTCAACCCATTAAATTACTCAGAGTAAGTCACAAGGATAAAACTGCACAGGCTTAAAAATACATATTCCTATATTATTTACCATGCATGACTGCTTTCCGAGCAATTAAATAGAATTACAAACACAGTGTGTGCAGAAGAGGTCATTTAGGATATTTCTGAGCCCCAATTGTATTGGCCGCCTGGTTGGTTAAATGCATCTTCCTATGAACCATCACATTTCCCTGATCTCTTGTGTGTGTGCCCTGCATCTCAAAAGGCTTTCAGGGTTCTTCCCTCAGGATATCACATCCCAACACCTGCACAGATGATATCTAGAGGATGATCTATCACAATCATGCATATGACAGTTTGACGGTTACAAGCTGCAGCTAAGAATTATCAACAGCAACACTGAAGTGTCCGTAATTATAGGAAAAAAGCCTCTTCCAAGCTGTTAGAGCATTTATATGACAGTTAACAAGAGTTCAGAGTAAAAGCCTTGCTTTGGCAGCCTGCTGGCCCTAGTAGTTGAAATAGCAAAGAAAAAAGATACGACAGGCTCTGCTTTACCGTCCAATCAATTACAGCAATCTCTGAAAAATGTCTCTGACCAATCAAATCTTTTTTCATATGAAATCATCTCTCCATAATAGCAAGCTTCTACAACACACAGCTCATATAGGTGGAGCAAGTCATCGCATAATGCGCCAGCAGAGATAATACGCCCCAGGGGAGCCCGGCTAGAACTCATGAAGAATTCAAAACTTGTTTGGCGATCTGCCACTGCGGAGTGGAGCTTCAATCTCGAGCGGCTCTGGAGGAGAAACCGGGTCAGCAGCAGTCTTTACTTCTGTCAGGATGGAAACAGTGATACGGGGAGTGCCTCACCGGAGTGAGGAGATACTAAGCTGGAAACAAGTCTACTTATCCATCCCGGGGACTAATTAGTCACCAGCTAATTTGCTTGCTGTGACCCAACAGAGCTCAACCTGAGGCTCAGGACTCTCTAAGGATCGCATGAGTGGATGCCATGCCTACAAAATACTTGTTATTAAACGAACAACAGGATGTAATACAGCACTTTCCTCTGTTGGCCATGCACTTTCACTGTTGCCAGGGGGTTTCTTTTGGCAGGTCCAGTAATTTTCATGCTCTAAAGTCTCACTCCATAATCCACAATCGAACAACGCTAGAATTAATAACTAATTAGCTGACTGATAAGCTCTGTCAAGCAAGGGATTGTTACCGAAACCAAGTATTATACAGGCTAAAAGATTAAAGGTCACCTATTATAGTATTTTTCAAACTATATATTCTCAGGTCTCAGAGAAAAACAAAACAAGTGTGTGAAGTATTTGGCTCGAAAAACCAAACCGATTATGAATTGTAGCATGCCATAAACCCCTCTGTTTCAGCCCTGTTTCAAAAGTGCTGATTCTGTGTCCGTAGCTTTAAATGCAAATGAGCTGCTGCTGGCCACGCCCCTCTGAAAAGTGTTTGGTTAAAAAATAAAAACACACAATGGTGCTCAATATGTGCAATGAAACATTTGCGAGTAAAAAGTGAATACTTTATAAATCCACCTGTGTAATAAGCATGAACATGTATGTAGAGCACGCTAACCTGGCTAGTGCCATATTGTTACAAACAAGCGGTAATCACAAGTCGGAAGTTTGTTTGTCGTCTCACTGCTTAGTTTGCCACATGTTGGTTGTGTATGCCTCAATCAACAACCTTGAAATGTACTATTTGACGTTTTATTGGTGTCTGGGTCAAAGGTTTGTGTCTCCCTTTATTCATTTCAACAACCAAGAAAGGCTGCTCATGTTTGCAGGAGAGTGACTTGATTATGTCAAACATCCAACCTGCAAATAACAGGATTTGTTTCTCTTTACTGGTCGAAAAAATAAAACGTTGAAGGAACCAGTTGCTTTTTTCACACTGAAGACTTACCGTGAGATGCATTTTAACAGAAACAATGATGAGCTTAACACTGTGCATGTGTCTTTGAGTGCCTTTACCTTGCGGCCGTCGCTTGCGTGGCAGTTGACGTTGAGCGGTGTGAGCAAGGCCATTAGCTTCTCCTCGTTTCCACTCCTGCACATTTAAACACACACACATCCAGGCATTAGATAGAAAACATCCAATACCAGAGAGGATTAGCCCTGCTCCTCTGCAGGAGAGTGTGGGGGGAAAAAATGGAAGATTGAGATAAGAAAAGGAAGAAACACACTGAAAAAAATGGATGTTTGGAGGGGATGGATTGAAAGCTATTTTTGTTTGTGTGTTTTCTTGTAAAAATGATTGCAATAAAATAAAAAGTGTGAAGGAAAACTATTAAGTCTAGTGGCAGTGGAGTTTGTTATGTTGTTGATCGGTGTTTCCTGGTCCCTAGGCTCACTGCCTTGGCATTGGTGTGACCACCAGGAAAGTGTTGCCAAGGCAGCGACCAGTCAAACCATCATCTGCCTGACAGCCGTAAAGGAGGAAGCTGTCAGATGGAAAGAAAAGGATTATTCTTCCATTCTGCTATGTTGCTTTCCTCTCACTCTCTTTTTTTGGTTGGGCCTCTCCTTCCTTCTCTTTGTTTCTCTATCTTACACTCTCTGAACAAAAGAGACATTCACAACTTCCAATCTCTACTCTCACTCTTCCAGTTTTCTACCTTTAAGGCTCATACTAACTTTTTGCATTGTGTGTCCGTGGACCGCCAATTGCACATTTACCTATTCACACTGCATGTTAACTTCAATGCCATTTGGCTTTCTTCACATACCTTTATTATGTAAATAACTGTTCAGTGAATCATCTCATACATCTCTCTTTAAAACAATCATTCAGTTTATGATTATTTTTGTCTTGTTCCTTTTCTGAAAACCAGCTAGAGCTGTATGTTCCACCAACTGGACTACAGTGTGAACCTAACAGGTGCACAGTCATTGCACTAGCTAAGCGTACAGTCAAAAATCATAATCTCGATTATTTGGGTCAATAATTGAACAGTATGTTTTTAACAGTTGATTACCCTGAACTTTAAGTATGACTCAACTGAAAAACCAATAACATTTTTTTTTAATAATAATAATAAAAAATAATTGTTTTATTTCGATTACGTTGTTTTCGTAATCGTTGCAAGCCATAATCGTAATTGTGATTAAAATACGATTCAGTCACACATTTTGAGTTGCACGCAGACAGTCCTCACCATCTTCTCCGGGAGGTCGTATCCTGATCACCATGTTCACAAATCCAAAGTGATTCTATTTCTAAAACAAATTCAAAAAGGAGCATGAGTAGCATTTTCTTCTTATATATTTTTGGAGAATGTCAGATCTCACACACATGATCTACAGTGGCCGTCGAGGGACAGTGCTCACAACCATGACTGAATATTTATAAATGTTTTCACGTAAGAAACGAAAAATGCTTTTCTGAAATCTTTAAGTGTGACTGGGTCTCCACTGCTTCTTTTTCGATTATCTTATCTCAAAGCCTTCAAATCACCAAAGCCGAAGGGTAATGGTGACGATACCAAAAAAGAACAGCCTTTGGATTTACATTTGGACTGGTTAATGCTGTTCGAATATCAATAGATTAGGTAGGTGTTATATGGAAAGTGCCGCTTCTTGTATAAGCTTACAGATCAAAATACTGATCAGAAGTACAATTTTGATTAAATAGTACTTTCAAAGAATAAATGTGAACAGATCAGACAAACATCATTTCAGATGTTGAATGTTAGCCAGACTTGTACTGCCGGCTTGTTGTCTGCCTGGCTGCCTTAAAGAGACAGACTAGGTTTACTACAGTACTTCTGTAATACATCTGCTGTTGAGGACATTAATGATAATGCTTTGCTCAGTCAATGCATCAAGCAACTCCATTACTCTCAGACTATGTGGAACCATTTTACCAGCTCTACTCATGATGCTTGCATACCGCTTTCTGTGCAAGGATAATCTGGCCCACAAATAAAAACGGGGAAAAAAATGAAGCAGAAAAACAAAAACATCCCTTAAGCCATGTTATTTCACCAAAAGGAACACGTTTTTCTTTGGATTGACATTGAGCCAGTCAGCGCCTCAGCTGTGGTGGAGGCACACTGAGTTCACAGTTCACACTTAAACAGCCTGCTGACCCCCATAATACACTGGGGTACTGCGATGCTAAGCCAGCTGCTTGTGTGTGTGTGTGTGGTGTGGTGTGGTGTGGTGTGGTGTGTGTGTGTGTGTGTGTGTGTGTGTGTGGTGTGTGTGTGTGTACAGAGAGAGGCTGTTGAGGCATTGAGCGCTCAGCCACCCACACACAATCCCAAACGAAAGCTATGCCATTCCTACAAACAAACAGGCACATGGTACACACACACACACACGGTTTGCCCGCAACCATAACATGCTTCTAAAATGCACAAGTGTCCCTGGCCTACATGTTCTCTGGATCTGAAAAACCTGTCTAGTGGAGGAGCTTGGTGTGTGTGTGTGTGTGTGTGTGTGTGTGTGTGTGTGTGTGTGTGTGTGTGTGTGTGTGTGTGTGTGTGTGTGTGTGTGTGTGTGTGTGTGTGTGTGTGTGTGTGTGTGTGTGATGGAGGGAAAGGAAAGAAGAAGGAAGGAGCAGCTAAATGTCTGAATGATGGAATTGAAGATTAAGTAGAGAGAAAATAAGCAAAAAAGAGAAAAGCCAAAGAGAGGAAAAGGGAAATTAAAAACAAGGACAGGATGAAAAAAAGGAGAGGAGAAACAAAATGGAAAAACAGGAGAGGGAATAGAGGATGAATAGAGAGGAACAAATAGAAGAGCTGAGAGGAAGTATACAAACCAAAAAGGAGAGGAGGGTAAGAAACAAGGACCGGAAACAGAAAACACAAGTGGATCGAAGAGAAGAGGAAGGGGCAGAGAGGAGGGGAAAGGAAGAAACAGTGAACAAGGAAGGAGTAGAAGGCACGAGGAAATAAGTGATGAGAGGAAACAAGACGTGGAAAGGAAACGGAGGAGCAGAGAAGAAAGTAAGCATGGAAACAAGAGGCTGAGAAGGAGTCAAGGAAACGAGGAAGAGTCAAAACATGAGAGGGGGGGAATGAAAACAAAGAGAGTAGTACTCACCTCGCCGCCTCCAGCAGCTCGTCCTTCTTGTATTCACCTGGATGGTGACAGAAGATCATAGAGTCAGACAGGCGGCCGCCAACAGACACCGACCACACACACACGCACATGATCAGCCACACACACATGTACACACACACACAGAAGAAGGGAAGCATCTATCCATTGAAGGAAGACTCTCTCTCTCTCTCTCTCTCTCTCTCTCTCTCTCTCTCTCTCTCTCTCTCTCTCTGCCATTCTCGCACAGTGCGCACCCCTCTGGCTCCGGTTGCCTTGGCGATGCGTTGCCGGCAGCGACCACAGCACGTTCATTGTTTGGGCGACGAGCGGCGGACTGACGCTCCCTCTGCCTCTACGCGTCCGTGTGTCGGTGCATTGCTCCCGCCGCGCTCGTCTCTCGCCCGCCGCTCATACTGCTTACCATCTTCTCTTGTTCTCCATCATCTCTGTCCCCCTCTCTCTCTCTCTCTCTATATATATATATATATATATGTATCTCTCTCTCTTTCTGTGTCTCTCTCTCTATGTCTCTCTCTCCCTAATTTTTCTCCCCTGTGGGCTCAGGAGGCGCAGTAACCATAAAAAAAAACTGAAATAAACAAACCCCTCCCCCTACCTCCCTCGCCCTCTCTTAGCCCTGCCCCCCTGCTACTACAGTCACACACACACACACACACCTTCCCATATGTCTGCTCCGCCTGGGAAACACAGGGGGG
>NW_011350685.1:278483-280983 GCF_000735185.1 Notothenia coriiceps
GGGAGACAGGAGCTCCTCGCAGACATGGGATCTGGATCATTGCTGAATTGTTAATACCATAAAGCCTTTACTTAAACTAACATACCTCTTCCTTAAGGGGCACCATGTTTACGTTACAAGGAATTTATTTTTTATTTTTTTGTATGTATTCATTATTTATTGTTATCTTACAATTTTGCTGTTTTATTACTTTAATTATTATAATCTTTTTTACTTGTTCTTTTGTTGATTGACTTTAATAATATTTAATATGTACATTTAACTCTTCAGAAACGCCGACGAGGGTGTGCGTTTTTTTCCTTTCTCATGTGTTAAACTACGTTCACGGTATTTCTACCCTAAGATGGCAACGTCAACAGGTAATAAAAACTGAAAAACTAAACCATGAATGCCCTAAAGAAATGAAATTAACAAAGTGATAATACTCGTCTTGCTTGACTGTGTTTTGCATTGTTGTAAAATAACCAACTTTCTTTCAAAGTGGAGAAAAAAGAAATGGGCATGCTTCCTTTTGGTCAGCCTCCAAAACATTTGATCCTACACTTCCCATAATGCAACTCAATAGTACATTCCATCAGAACGGCCCTATCTTAAATGCCCACCTCTCAGTTTGGACCACAGGCTTTCTTCTAATATTATTACATCTCCAGCACTGTCTGATGGGTAAGGGTTACGTTTTAGGGTAGTACTCTTGTAAATAGTAAAAGTCTGCATTTTTATGGGCAGTTAAATGCTGGAGCTATTTCTCTCTGGACTCTAATGTAAAACAGAGCTATATGGCTGAACTTTGTAAGCAGTGCTATTCTTAAATTAAAATAGGTCTACACAACAAAAGATGAACAGATTTGGTCAGTGGATGAGTTCTAACAATAGAAAAAGGAGCCACAGAAGGATTTGTGATGTAGGACTCGAGGAGACCAAACCAGTGACCCTCCAACACGTCATCAAGGTAAACAATGTGTTTTACAGAAAGACACAAGAAAGGTCCAACCAAGTAAGATTATGGAGACTTCCACTGAAAAGTCCCACGAGGACTTATTCATACATAAAAACCAATATGTAAAATTACATATTTACCCAACGCAGTTCATCTCCGAAAGGGGCCCCGAGCAAAAGAGAGAGGTATAACATTGGAATAGGATAGGAAAGGAGAAAAGTAATTCAAAGGAATATGGAGAGGTAAATGTGATACAGATAAATTGAAAAGGGATGAGGAGGATGGGCCGAGTGTACACGGCACAGACGGAGGGGTGGGGTGAGGAGAGGAGAAGAAAGGTTACGGAGAAGGGAAAAGGGGGAGGAGGGAGGAACAAAGGATTTGTAGATGAAAGAGAGGAGGGATGATTAGGGATCTGGAAACTGACATGCATGGATTTGACACAGTATAATTGGTGTTAGGGAGGCTAAGGCGGAACAGTCAGCGGAAGACGAAAAGGGGGGGGGGATGTTGGGGGGGGGATAAGAATACAAAGAGAGAACAGAGAAATGTTCGGAGACCAATCGAGATGTTAAATTATATTCTGTAGATTTCAAGTGCGGATAATATTTTTCCCCTACACACCTGACTGTCACGCTGCTTAGATGGATTTTAATATCAGAATCAGTATTATCATTTATATTTAAGTGCATTAAAGCTATGTATTTTTTATTTGGTAATACCGTTCTATTTTGGTTGGGAGTTGGGATGAACGCTCAAAGACGCTACCTGATGTTTTCACAGTGTCAACTTTATATTGATACTTTATTGTTTGGATTACAAAGCTCATTGTTCAGCATTGTCTTCTAAACAACATGTTCCCCTCCCACAGATTTCCTCCTTGGCACGTTAACTTCTCTGCATCCTTCCTTCTCTTCCACGGTCTGAGAATCTAAAGGGAAAGATTTATTTTTTGATTTATGACCAATGACAAGAGGGGAGTCTCTCCCAATTCAATCAGACCGGGTGTAATTTACACCTGAATGAAAACATATTCTACACCAACACGTTCTGCTGACTCCGCTGCCGTGCATAGTGTGCAAATGAAGGCGTTCAAATGAATTGTGGGCAATACTTTATAGATATACTTTTTGCCCGACGGCGGTTTGCTTCCAATATTATTCATGCTTAGAGAGTTAAAGTGATTGTGACTCAGCGGTTATAATTAGTTTCTCTCTCGCGCACACACAAACACACACACTCAACCCAAACCTCACACAAACACACACAAAGCAAGAAAAAAGATGGATAGGCTTATTATGGATTATATTTGACATTACAAATATTTTCTAACACACAAAATGGTAAATGGACTGTATTTAAATAGCGCTTTATCCAGTGTTTTCCACTCCTCGAATGGTATTTACATGTACAAGTCAGCATTCACCCATTCACACACATTTATGCAGACAAACATGTTGGGAGCAGTGAAGCTAACTGACTTAAGTACATTTTCTTGAAATGTAACTACCATTAGAAGGCGCAAAAGACACATTCTGCATCATGCAATCCGAGATGATCCTT
>NW_011350685.1:282426-284552 GCF_000735185.1 Notothenia coriiceps
TCCCAGCTGCTCCGGCCAGAGGTGTGTGCGTCAGATCATTGAGTGTGTGTGTGTGTGTGTGTGTGTGTGTGTGTGTGTGTGTGTGTGTGTGTGCATCAAATATCATTTATTATGGAAGCAGTTTAAACAGTGTTATACAACAAATGGCTTTGAGTCAGGACTTGAGCGATCCACTTGTAACTCAGCAAGGTTGCAACCTCTGGGATGGATCTGTGAGACCAATCCACGCAGTTACTTCACCCACTCTCACTACTTACACTGTGGTGAATGCTCCACACAGCGCACCAGAGGGAGATTAACTGTGTGTTGTTGGCCACCCTCTTGCACCTTGCTGAGTTTTGTAAACAAAGCAGGATCTTTTTCTAAGTTATATATGTGGGTTGGCATGCACCCCAGATACCAAAATGTGCCATGATCAGAAAAAGTGTGTTTTCCCTCCTATAAAGAACATAACAGTGACAAAATCCCTCTATCTCCAACCTCCTTCTTACTAAATGTCAAAAAATAATGCCTTGCTCGGGGGCCCCTCTGTTGGGATTTAACATTGTATGATTTTAAAGCCTCAGCTTCCTACTCTAACAGCAAGAGCAACACTGTCCCCGAAGGGCTGCGAGAGGCTTTCCTGGATAACGATTAAAAAAAATAAACAAATGCTAATTCATGATGGTATCAGAAAAGTAGTTTGCATGCCTGGAAAAGCCACAACACATCAGAGTGGATTCATTCTTCACCGCTCGTTACACAGATACGAGAGGACAGGAAGGAGGTCGGTGCTCCCACTCCTCCTCTCAGAAGGAACAACAACCAAAACAGCAAAGTTAGCCGAGGACAAATTAATATGGATAAGATTAGATCATATTGCAGTTGTCCTGGGTGAAGCGCACAATAGGAGTCACGCAAGAAACAAAACAGAGTCAGCCGGCTCCTCTACATCTGATCCTCGGGTCATGAAAACAGATTTTTGCAATGGATGTGTTGTCTTAAATTGTATATTCTTACAGGGCTTATGTTCAATCGTTTGTAGTTATTCAATATTCTAATGAGTTTCCTCCCTTTTAAGTATTTTTTATGGGAGAACTAATCATAGTATAAGTGTGTTCCCTTAATGGGGGTAAAAGAGCTTAATTTAGTTATTTTGTATTGCTCAATAAGAACTTCTAAGAGTATTTTACATCCTGCAAAGCGAACCAGGCTACAATCAGTTTATTTTAAAAGAAGGTATTTAGCAAGTGATGTCTATGACCAACACTCGTTTGATATGAGGTCTGAAATTAACAAATATGTTCACCATGGGTAAATCTACCCATCATTTATTTGTCATAATACTTCAGGTGTTTGGTTTATAAAATATAAACAAACTGTTAACTGTTAAAAAAAACGTCAAGGTAATGTCAGTAAATGGCTAGTTTTGACTGACCAAAACCGAAATAAATCCATATTTCAGAGGTAGCAAACAGCATATTGTGCATTACAACATTTTAATGACGTAAGGCAAGGCAAGTTTATTTATATAGCACCTTTCAACACAAGGCAATTCAAAGTGCTTTACAAAAAATGAAAGACATTCAGAAAATGGCATTTAAAATCAGTAATTAAAAAGAAAAGAAAAGAAAAGAAACATTAAAAGAAAAAATACATGGATAAAAGTTACAGTGCAGTTTAAGATGTGAATAGTTCAATTAAAAGCAGCGGCAAAAAGAAAAGTCTTTAGTCGTGATTAGTGACGTAGTGAGTTGTTTTTTGTTTGCGTGCACAGTGGCCGAGGGCCTGGCTAACTCCATCCATGTCTTTGCAGCAGTGTGGAAAACTAGGCAATATCTGCTGCAGGAAAATGGCCAACATGGAGTGAGTGAACACACTGTTAAAACAAAGTGACTGTTTTTGTTTTCTGTATTTTTTTAAGGTTATTTTAGAAAATAGGGCTCTGCCTTGTTCATCACTGGGGACCAATCGAACAGCAGTTGTCAATCAATGAGCCTGTCACTGATAAGAGGAAGAAAGCGAAACACTTGGCCTTGCGGCACAGGAATTCACCGTTGCCACACACACACACACACACACACACACACACACACACACACACACACACACACACACACACACACACACACACACACACACACACA
>NW_011350685.1:284590-304825 GCF_000735185.1 Notothenia coriiceps
ATTGTTTGGTGGATGCAGTTTGAACCAGAATAGCAGCATGGAGGTCGGATCGTCACCAAAATAAATAAATAAGTGGTCCGAAAAAGGCTTAATGACAAAAAAAATACACATTGCCTTCCTCAGGCATTGTGTTTGTAGCAGGGACGGGACAGGACACCCCCCCCCCCCAAAGATTGGCTTTGATCAATGTTTGAAAAATGAATTCTTCATATATGATAAATGAGAGGTAACATTTTATTTATGGTATTATTTCCACATATTTCTCTCCATTCTTCCTTCTGCCAACGGTGTCGCAGTTTCTCGTCTCTCCCGTTTTTGTGCTTAGTGCGTACGCATGGGTTAGAGTTTGCGTGGAGGACCGCACGTTTTCCCATCAAATTAGTATTTTATAAAATCGCAAACATTGCGTAGAAACTGGCGTACGCCATTTTTTGAGCGCATATCCCTTTATAAATGAGGCCCCAGGTCATGATAAGACAACGTGGATTTAATAGGTATGGTAAGGCAAGTGTAAAGCACACTTCATATTCAAATCCAACATAAGAGAAATATAAAGAAAAACAGCTCTTCCATTTTTTTAGTTAATCTATGAGGACTGGATGGGTGTCCAATAATGGTCCATCGGTACTTAAACTCCAGATTGGTTTGTGTGGAGGCCATCTGTCCTGAAAATGTGCCTACACTCCCAGAACAGAGAGTTTTTACGGAGCACAGTTTATGCAGTGCCATGTGCTCAGTGAACGCTGCTGGACCTCATAATCCCTCCGCCGACCATTGGCTGCGGTCCATCAGTAATAACTGGGCTTCCAGTGTGTCAACGCCATTAAGCAGTTAGGTGAAACCCTGCTTTAGTTCTTCTGATTGCTCATTGAAAGACAATCCAGGCCCTAATCTGAAGAGTTGTTTGATCAACACCTAGGAATCCATCGTTTTTTTCGTATCATCACTTATATCTCTGATAGCATCTACAATAACCAAAGTACCAGATTGAACTTTGTGTTTGGATCCTGTTGCTCCATTGATTATTAAGGAGTTCTGGCCTTTTATGTTGGCTTGAAGTCTTCATAACTCTCACTTTTCTATTTTCATTAGCATCCATCACTATGTATGTGTCATGATGATTGTAACAGTTAACAGTTCAAACCTGTTATCTGGTTTCAAATGCCAGTGGTGACTTGGGTCTGAATTTGAGTGGCCATCCGCCAGATGTCCAGGGGCTAAATTGGCTCAGCTGAATCCATAAATGTTACTCTGAGTTGGTGTTCAGTGAAGCACTTTTCTTTGAAGTTTTGCACCAATTTGATTTAGTTTTTAGTTCGTGAGATCGGGAAAAGTTTTAGAATCTTTTAGCTGTCCCGGTTTGGGTTTTGCCGAGCAATTGCAGTTTGTTTCGAATTGTTTGGAGTAGTTCTGTATGAATTTATGGCAGTCCTAAACTTAGGTAGGATGTTGATATATGTCCGAGATACTGCCGTCAATAGTCCAGTCATTTGCTGTTTGGGAGGCGGTTGTTAAAGATAAATGTCCCAAAAAAAATGGTGACAGGTATCAGCACATTTATTATTTCCATTGGAAGCCTTTTTTTTTTTTTCTGTCCTCCCATAACAGCATATCCATGAAGCTGTGGTATCTTTCTCGATGACAGCTTGTTATTTCCATATGTAACTCACTCCTGACGATGAAAAGCTAACTATGACAAGATGTCAGTGGTAGGGAGTTTTGATCGTAAAAAAAGAAATTGTTCAGCATTGTTTAATTCAGCGTTTGTTTAATAATTTGGAAATCATGACATGCACGGGATGATAAACTGTATCCTACATATCTGAACCAAGCCTGGTGATACGATTTCTGAACAAAAATAGCAAATGTTGTAGGAATATCACAGTAATATCTCAAAGCAACATTTCTGTTCAAGTCTTTTTCTCCCGTTATTTTTAATCCAAGTGTGAGGCTAACTTTGACTATCCATGTTGTTTAACTGGGAATGATGCTTTGTTTATTCTATTCAGAAAATGGATTTGACTATAAGGTTTAACATGCTTGAACATGCTTCACGGATTAATACGATGGGACACAAAGACTGGACTGATTTTCATAGGCCAACTAGGTCATTGCTAGAGTGAAAGTAATGGGATTCATCAAGAAAAGCTAGTGTGAAAATTAGTATATCTACAAGTAACATTCATCATTTACTCAAAGTGGCCTCTTAGAAATGTTGCTTCTGTGTGTATGTAATGAACCACACATATATATTGTTAAGAAAAATATTCTTCTACTTCAGTCCACTGATTCAAATCATACCTTTTATATATCGTACGCTGATTTGAGCATGAGGGGAATACTGGACCGTGAGTCCCTGTCTATCAGCAGCAGTCTGGTAAAAGGTCACACACATATTGCCTGGCACTTTCTGATCTATACTGAGCACCATTTGCATAAAAAAAGTATGAAAATAGAAAAAAGTTCAAAGGCTATCTCTGCAGGTGGTTGATTTGAATTATATTCCCTCAGATCAGATCATTTTATCACAAAGCTAAGGACCCGTTTTGTCAATATCAATTTGAACTGCATCTGGAGATTCCTGGACCCAACGAAAAGGAATGCCCAGTTTCAAACGGCATGTAAAATGACACATCAAGCTAAGCAAATGTTGCCGCTCACGTGGTAAGACATAAAAAAGTTGCAGTTAAGGAGTGAGACATTTTGCCTCTCATCCGTTATACAGGAGTTTGGTTGGGAGCCGTTAGAGGATGTATGTACCATGTATTGCGCCGCAGGTTTGAGAGCTTGTCAGAAAAATCATAAAAAAAACTTTAATATATGTGGTTATTAGATTTAAACAATACAAAATGTATAGGTGAAAGTAAATATTGAATTTCGGCAAACTCTGGCAAGGAAAAAAAATGTTTACGTTGGTCCCTGAAGGGCATACTGATGCTCACTTCGGAGTATACCTCATGGATTTGCAACAGGTTTTGTCAGGTTTTTCAGCTGCATTGAGTACATTTAGCAAGTCAAGCAATTGCGGAGGGGCAATTTAAAGGAAATAATCGTTCATATCAAAGGGGCCACAACAGTTTGTATACCAAACTAGCTGCCTGGTCGTCTGATTGGCGCTTAAGATATCGCAAATAGCAACAGGACATGAATTTTTGTGCAAAAGTGTGATTAAGAGTTAAAACTAGACAGTCTTAATTAAGGAATAAGCAAGTTTGTGTGTGTGTGTTGACAGAGGGCCAGAGTTGAGAATTGATCTCTCTGAGGCTCAGAAGCAGCTAGTCTGTGAATACAAATCAGATGTAATTAATAGCTGCTAATGGACTCTGTTTCTCCCTCTCTGTTCTCGTCTCTCGTCCGTCTCTATTAATCCCTTCCATTGTTTCGCCCTATCCCTCTCCTTTTGATTATGCGACAATAATGAGTTCTTCCCTTCTTTATTTACTGTCCTAAGCTACAGGCTTACAGAAAGACATTCCGTTTCGAAAGCAAAGTAATGGAATGACCTGATTGGCTGATCTTTGGTGGCAGATGATGCTGTTTGAAGTAGCTGTGGTTTAGCAGTTCATTTAAATTCAGAACACAAAATAGCTGACTTGAATTGACAATTCAAATAGAAGAAGATGCCGTGGTGTCAACTTTTTAAAGGTTTTAAGTTTACCACAGCCTCTCCACCACCTGATGCTGTTTTGTTTCTCAGCTGATCGACATTCAACATCATGCCCGCCACCCCATACACCTGCACTCCATTTAAACGGGTCTCCAATGCCCTTGCCGCTACACTAATAACAAGCAGGACATCGGCACAGCAAAATGAAACAACATGTACCAACTCAAGGGCCACATTTAGAGACCCAATATATCATAACTTGTAGATACCGGTGTCTCACTCCCAAGTCCCATAGAAAGTCAGCCTTTTTTTGCACAAAGGTCGATCATTTGTAGCCCAAAATCCTCTGGGTTGGCAGGTAACCTTTTATTGGCTTATTCAAGCAGAAAATATATTGTTTCAAAATCACATTTAGGGTTAAAATTATTACTATAACATACTTTTATTAAGCACTGCTGAGCCTTAGTACAGCCTCACAGAGGCAGAGACTTTTGGTATTGTTATTTAAAATACAGCATATTCCTGATGACTGCTTTCACACATCATGTGATGTTTATTTCTTATAATAAATTGGGGAACACTTGAATGGAATATGGAACTTTTCAACCTTATATGACAATACTTGAATCTTAGTCAAGTCCTCCTTCCTATAATTTTCTTAAAGCTCATCCCCCGCACCTGTCACTCATTCTGTCATCTAACCTGGGGATGTAGTAATTGACTGAATGTGTATTATTCTACTGGTTTTAATTTTAAGATATTTTTTAGTTTAATTATAAAAAAACTAAGCTGGAAATGCTTACAAAATCTAAAATGGGCGATTAATACCAGGACAAAATCAAAATTGATGTTTTACCAGCTTTTAGCGCAAAAAAGCCTTAGCCTGGACGATATGTTAACTATATTTTGGCAGTGATGTTGATTACTAGCTGAAGCTGAAACTCCATAATGTTCTGTGATGCACCAAGAACTTATATCTGTACTTCATAGACTGATATAACATCGGAACCGTGTTACTGTCTGTGAAATGTAAAGATGGTGAGGCAGAGTGAGACATTTGAAGAGGAGCAGAAAGAGAACGAGTGACAAATGTGGCAGGGAGGAGATGGAGGGGCTGATTGGTATGGAGCTCCAGGCGGCTGAGAGACAGCAGGGGGCAAAGGGACAGAGAGTATAGATGACGTGTCAAAGGCACAGATCATCGCCAAGGCTGATGTAAGGATGAGGGGTGGATGGAGAACATGCTGTATTTGCAAGCTCATTAAACAATGTCGTAATGGATGAGGAAAGACTGAAACGATGGAGAGAGGAAAGGGGATAAAGGAAAGAATTGTCAAGGAGAGAAACAACTTGACGAAAGTGTTCTAATCACTGCTTTCCGGCCCGAGGGGGATCAATCAATAACGAAAGGAAAGACGGATGCAAAGTAAAATCCTTTGTTACCCAAGTTAGTTCTTCTGGGGATTTTCACGTCATTACAATTTCTTTCCCTCCTAACTTTTCCTGTGTCTGCTGATGACACCACGGATTGGGACCCGTCTCAATGTAGGATTCACAAAAGATGTATGCTCTAATAATATTAAAGCCTTAGCACATACATAAAGTGCAAATATCAATGTATTTTCAGAAACCTAGGGAGGGCCCTGATCACTGGTTAGTCTGGGCAAGACAAGAGAGAAGTGTCTCTGTAAAGACGGTAGGCTCGCCGGTTCAAGTCCTGATTGGAGTGGACTTGCAGGTGTATAGGTCCTGTTTGTACATGTGTTCATGTGTGTAATACGACTTATGTGTGCTACGTAAACTCTATGTACAGAGTAAAGAGCTGAATTTCCCCTGGGGGTTAATACAAGTATGTCTTCTCTTATAAATGAGCTATAGTAACCACAACTTTCTAAAGATACTAATGAGTTCACTTCAACAGAGTGTGGTCCTCATTACAGATCTTTGAGAATTGGATCTTTTTAGTCCAAAATGTACATCAGATTCGTATCTAATTAAAATATGAGCAACTATCAAAGAAGCACCGTGGCGTTGTTCACTTGGAAGGTTAGTTGGGATGCATTTCACCCTTTGCAGGTGATTTGTGACACTGTGTGTCTTTTTGCTTTATTCGTGCAAGTTTAGCACAAAAGCTGCACAATCCCGATTGCCCCTGAACTCTGGGGCCCATTATCCCAATATTTAAACAATCATCCCAACTCTCATTTTCTGCAACTGGCTTTTCCCTCATTCTGTCTTTGAATGTGGCTGTTCATAACCAGTTCAACACCCCTGATTCAGTGTTAACAGATTACTGCAATGCGTCACATGTGGCAGTGGTAGTCGAGTCTTGATTTATGTCCACTGTGAATGACTTTGCCTGTGAAAACACTACATGTGTGTCAGAAAGAGCAGTGGCTGCACTGCTAACGACTTTGCTCTCTCATTAAATGCTTATTTGTTTGGTGTTCCCTGACATTGATGCAGGACTTTGAATCAGATCTAAGCGCACCCACTTTGCTCCAGCATCTGATAAATGCTGTGTACCAGCGGGCTTTCCAAATGTAGCTCCAGGAGTCACTGACCATTTAGTAATAGGCTAATCTTAAAGCAAATCTGTGCACGCCGTCCTTTGTTACCTGATAAGAAACAATATAATTAACTTGAAACTCGAGGCTCTTAAACTAAAGCACAATAGAGTCACGACGAGGTTATAACTTGAGGTTTCTTTTCTAAGAATTACAATTTCTGTCACACATAATTGCTTGTTAATTGTGGGACTTATATTGCAACAGTTTATTCTAAAGCGGAATCAATTATGAAAAGCACACCAACCAAGCTTTAGTCGTATCATTTTACACCTTTTCATTTGAGTTTGCCCCCTTGCTGTGCTGTGGTGAATAATAGTGTGTCGTACTGATAAACTAAATGCAGTGTTCTTAGGTTGTGCTTCCAAAAGGTTTATCCGACAAGAATATAAACTGGATGAAAACAAACTTAATTACCATGCAGTGTGGGGGATGTTTGAAGCTGCAAACAAAAAAATCTCTGTCTTTCCTTTTCACATCTTCAGCTAACGGGAAACAGAGTTTATCTCTTTTTTTGAGAGCGCTTTGTTGGATGTGGCAGAGCAGTAGAGCTAATTTATGGGTCAATATAAACTTCCATCACCAAAGACTGAGGCTGATAGCAGCGCCCGCCTGCAGCAGATATGAGTTATAGAAGCAGACCCTCTAAATCATAAGCGCCAAACATGTGGGACAGAGGAGAAAACGCAGCAGAAAATCATACAGGGGCAACAAATGCACGTAAAGTGTTCACATTAACATTTGTTTTTTCCATGAAAGAGTATTTAAAGGCTTTGCTCACATTTCCCGCCGCCTTTGTTAAAACCTGACCATGCCGCCAATAATAAATCTGTCTTAAACAACGTAGGGTTAAATGCATCACTGCCTTCTGTAATTACAACAGTGGAATCAGTCTGGGGCTGCGCCGGGTGAAAAGACAATGTAACAGGACGATAGTTTAAGGTAATTAGCGGCGGCCATTAAAAGCATCATTTACATTACTAACAAGATGCGGAAAATTTGATCCAAACCACAGCGTGAATACATAAAAAACACTGCAGGGGGGGGGGGGGATCACTGGATGCAAGTAGATGTTGAATTAACACTTACCCGTCCCAATAAAAACACACCCATCTGCTTCCATTGGAGGTTAAGAAGTGAGGAATTGAGTCCTCAGTCATATTGTGAACGTTTAAAGCATCATTTGGTGACCTTCTGAGCACAGGTGTTATTAATAGCCTTAATTATTGGCATGGCTTAACATAGACATCATTAATGTTATTGATTACACCTGTGCTTTCCTATACTACTATAAATTGTCTTGAAAAATGTCTATTTCAGCACCTAATTTATGTAAATTAAAACATGGTCTAATCCCAGGTGCCTTTTTTTCCCCATTATAGAAGTTTAAGAATCTAAGAGTAAGTAGATGGGGGATCATAAATCTGATTAAATTGTAATTCCATTACAAAAATAAATCAAGGTCCAGTAGGTCATTGGTGAAGTACGACCTTCTCTTTTGAGCAGCGAAAGACCTTGCTCATGAATGACTGAAAAGTGTTGAGGAGAATTGGCTTAGTTTAGTTCAAATGATACTCCTGTCTGTAATATTGCCAGAGATAAGACAGGGGTTTTGACCAGGGTCTACAGACAATTATGACCAGATTACTTACAAAATATGAATTCTAATGCATTTTGGAGTTATAAGAAACATATTTTTCCATTTTGAGGCAGATTTTTGGACATTTATCTATGGATGGACATTCAGACATTAGAGATAATGATTTCCTCAGCCACTTTAGGTCAAATCAAATAGGAAAGTATGTGCAATATGTCCCCGTGTTCGCATTTGATCGGGAGTTATTACTCTCCCTCTTCACCCCGACTTCAAATCTCCAGCGTCCCCCTGTGAAATTGCCCCTCAAAGTTTAAAAACCCTCTGGTCCAAAAACTCCCAACAGTGGATATGACGCTGAAACAATTCTCAGTTTCTCTTTTGATTAACAGATTCTGCTCACATATTTTTTTCAGCCTTGTATTCAAATGCTCAATTGTGTGCCATCTGTGGTATCAATTAACAAACACAACAAAACTGCACTGTGTACAGCAGGACTGTGTTTGAGATGGGGTCAGTCTATCAGTTGTTTACACCATTGGCCACCGTTAGTCATTGCATACCACACACACACACACACACACACACACACACACACACACACACACACACACACACACACACACACACACACACACACACACACACACACACACACATTTTAGTTCTGCAATGTTTGGCAAACATTTTCTATCACACATTGACTATGTTCAATTACTCCTCTGCTAAATGGTAGGTTTACTGCACATACATTCCAACTCCATGACAGTTTCATTGCAAAACGTATATTATGGTAGCTGCCGAAATGAGGCTAACGCAAAATATATCAGGCACCGAGCAACCTCATTTCAAGTCTAGGTGGCAGGGACAATGATTTTACCCTGGGCAACTGCGGGGAATTACTCATGTTATTGTTGTGTGTCTGAAGGAATTGATGTGTATTGGTGATTCCACCCAGTGTAAATAGAGGAAGAGCTTGTGAGAAAACTGATTTAGAGTCAGTCAATGCCCTCATAAAGACGGGAACACAGTCAAATCTAAAATTATCTTTACTCATCCTTTAGTGCAGACGAAAACAGGAATAATCTGGTTAAACAACAATATCTTTCAACCTTTCCATCTGATATAAAAACAGTGATTCAAAGCTATTCAACCAAAACATAATCCATTCAATATAGCATGAAAAAGGTCACTAAAAGAGAATATGCAAAGGGCTGATTTGCGGGGGAAATAAAAACTTAATCCGCCTTCACAATCTTTCAAAAAGTGTGTCTCTGTCTGTCTTTCAGCTAAGGAAGAATGAAAACAAATATACTAAAACATTATCTATTTAAAAAGACATATATTTTTAATTAGTTCCTCATTTAAAAGCAGTAACTATGTCCCAGTGGTTCCTCTAACACTGAATAGGTGTAATGAGTCCGGCTGCCTTCGAGGGTTTGTAACAATAAAAGAAGCCGTAATTAGTCTTGCAGAGTTTCACTGCAGCGTTTTAGTGTCCCGTGTTGGCCACTAAAGCTCTCCAATGAGTTTTTGGACTTTTATTTTTTTGCCTGGAAGGGTGTAAAGCCTTTTTCTGCAGTTTTATTGGAGGAAGCTGCAGACATTTTTCGGAGGGAAACGCGACAAATTGGTACGTTTTTAATGTCACCTATTAGCTTTTAGTTACTAAATATGATATGTAAAAACCAACTGGGACAATGATGGCGACGATGGTGAAGAAGGCTTCCCATGAGGCCACAGTAGTATGTAATAGATGAGGTTGGAGGTTGGAGGTGTCGGGTATTTAAATACTGTCGACTGCGTTCAATTGCATATTCATTTAGTCAATGTTTGCAGAATTGTGCTGATTCAATGTTGATTAGTCAAGGCCTGCTGTGTCATTGCTCTGGTTATCACTCATTGAGGCATGACAGCAAAGTACGAATGAAAGGTAAACAATAAGAAATAATGGAAAGAAAAGACATAATAGGAAAAGGAATGGGGGAAAAAACGCAGAAAAAGGTGCAAAAGTCTAGAGAAATTGAACACATTATTTGCAGCAGATGCTTTGATGTGCAACACTCTGAGTAAGCAGTGAATGACCACATAATGCAGAGCTAATACTTTTTATAAAATGTGCTTTGGCAATACTGTGATTTGATACGGCCATGGCAATAAAGCCTCTTTGAATTGAATTAAGTCCGTTCATCGAGTAGCTGATCAATGAGTGCAGCCTCAGCCAGAAGAAAAGGGAAGATAAAAGAAAAGCCGAGCCACAAACACCCCTGACCCCTGATTACAGCTCTGGATAAACACACAGACTAAGACATTAATGAATGGCCTTTTCAAAGCCACTGAGCAGAACGGAGAAAAACGCAGCGTATCGACCAATGTGCGCACGGCTTTGGACACGAAGATTGAATAACACTTCATTTTGAGTACACGAGTGACACAGCCTTGTAAAATAAGAGGGTGGCGGGAATAGAAAATACACAACCTTGGACAAAATTAAATGAACGTGGATTTAAAGCTGTGGGGGAAAAGCATTTAGATGGAAGTGGGAGAATCTCTCAAGGAAAATGACAGAAGGAGAGACGCTGAATATAAACAAACATCTGCAACAATACAAAAGCATACAGTTTGACGGATACAGACGGACACTGACCTGTGAGCACGGCCTTGGCGGAGGGTTCAGCCAGGTCCAGGGCGGACTTGCCGTCGGTGTTGCGGATGTTGGGGTCGGCTCCATGCTGCAGCAACACTGTACAACAACAGGGCAGACACAGACAGTAGCTGAGCTCCTGGACTGACATGCAAACTCCCCGACACACAACTCCTCCTAGTCCTCCTCCTCCTCCTGAAGCTCTTCCATAAACTGCTCTTCCTGGACCTCCTCCCTTTTCTCCCACTTGCTCCTCTGCATGTCCTGCTTCACATGTTTCTCCTCCTCCTCCTCCTCCTCCCCCGGCTGCTCCACCTCTGTTGCTAGCGCCGCTCTCCGGGCTGCCCCTGGCCGCCCCTGCCCTGCGAGCCATGCTGCTGATGTAAACAGACATGCCACAACAAGAGCAGCGGAAGCTACGCTACAGCAGCGCCGGATAAACAGCGGACCGTACAAAAAGCTGCTACGTGACCAGCTACAAAACACATCACACCTCCACGGAGAGGCGGGGGAAGGCTATACAGTTCAGCTGAGAAAAGGAAAACAGAGGGAGAGGCGAGGGGCTACGGCTGATCGAGGAAGAAGAAGAAGAAGAAGCAGAGCTGAGGAGGGCAGGCAGTGCGAGTGGAGAGACTCTCGTCTCCCCGACTGACTGAGCGATGCAGCGGAGAGCAAGATGAGAGAGGAGAGGGAAGGGGAGGGGGAAAGAGAGTCAGGGAGGATGGAAGAGTTAGAGGACGAAAAGACGGGAGGGAGAGCAAAACAAAACAAGAGTGTGATAGAGAGGAGAGAAAGGGCAGTGAATAGTGAAAACAGAGGAGAAGAGAAAATAAGAAATGCTAAGAGGTGACGAAAGAAGAGATGAGAGGAGAGATTAAAGAAGGAGAGAGGAAAGGAAGGAACAAGGAGATGACAGGAGAAGAGAAGAGACAAAGAGAGGAGAGGATAGGAAAAAAGAAGAAGATAGAAATAGAGAGGAGATAAGGGAAATGGGTGGAGAGGATGAAAAGAAAGAAGAGTAGAGAAAAACGCAGAAGAGGAGAGGGCAGAGTCATGCGAGCGCTGAACAGGTATGAGCTGAATAACAAACTCTGCCTCGCTCAGGTTTTTTGTAAATTAGCTCTTTTGAGGGCGCTAATGTCAACACTCACTGCATCTCTCTCTGTAATGCCCCACTACTGTGATTGCTGAGCAGTTCCCAGTGCACATGCCCTTTGATTTGTGTACCTCACACTACCCAGCAGAGAAGAGGAGGATAAGCAGGGCGTGTGCGTGTGTGCACGCTCATGTGTGTGTAAGTATGTGCACGTGCATGCTCATGTGTGTGTAAGTATGTGCACGCTCATGTGTGTGCCTCTGCCCCAGCACTGACGCAGACCTTAGTCACCCACTCGCTCACCAAAAAAATATGTTTTAGTGCTGTATCACACACACACACACACACACACACACACACACACACACACACACACACACACACACACACACACACACACACACACACACACACAGTGAGGCATTTAGAGAAATGACAGTCTGACACACATATATACGGGTTAGAATAGTTCATAAATCCAGTCTGAAGCTGATTCATTTTCAGCTGTCAACCTCTAATCGTCAGCCTTCAGTTTGGTCCCTAATGGGCACAGCTTGTCAGTAATACCTGCACAAGCCCTCTCTGAACAACCTAAATCCCCTTTTTGGACAGGATTAGTTTTCAGGACAATGTCAGATTTGCAACAGTTATCTCATGACTGTCTGAAAATGACCAAATGCTTAGTAACTAACAAGTATGACATCCTCATACAGCAAGAGAGACACCTTTTCTCAGCCTGTTTAATCTGAGGTTGGATGTGTTTAGTGCCTTTTGCCAGTTTTACACAAGCAAGCATTTAAGCTAAACGCTGCAGGCAAGTACGTGGGCAAATGTCAAACCTCCACTTCCATAACAAAGAAAAGGAAATAATTTTTTTCTGAGCTGTAACGGTTAGAAAAGTAAAACAGAGCAGAAATGCAACCCTACTAAATGAATCCATGAAACGTCTACAACTGACAGGCGTCTACACCTAATATCACATAATATGATAAGGCTATAAATAATGGACAATGATTTTGATCTCCGACACATTTCTTTTTGTTATTTATCCAGGTAAAAGCAACGACTGCTTTCGGCATTGGGGTAGTACATTCATTACCTCGCCATGGACGTTTTGTTTTGCCGGATTTGTGATAATTGGTGGAAGGATGTAGCATTGGCAAAGATAGAACCCATTACACTTTGGGTTGTCAGTTGTAAAACTGTCAGTCTGACTCCTGTGGTCCTGAGCTGCCTGTCCCTACTTTGCCCTTCTACACACCTGTTCAGAATCAGCCTCGTTAGTCTTCCCTGCTCCCAGTGTTTTTCTCCAGCCAATCAGCACCCTGATGCTTCTCCTGCCTAATCACCTCATTCCCCTCGTCTGAGTTTATCCCTCCATCCCTCCACGATCCCGACAGTCTAAACTATTTGAAAGCTTATTCTTTCCCAACATGTTTTCCTTTTTCTCCATTGAAAACGTTGTAGTAGTGATACTGATCATGATACGATGGTGTTGAACCTCCAATGTTCCTAAAAATGGCTACTAGAAGCGTATCTTAGGTCCTATATCTTGTGTCATGCAGAGTTAAAAAAACATGTGCTTCAAAAAAAGTTACTCTATTACCAAGGTTGAAACTGAATGTTGCTGTTGGGTCCAGTGTACCCTTTGCTTAAGGAGTTTAAAAAAAAGGACGCATTGAACCACAATTCCTTAGCATTTGGAGAAGTCAACTAATACTTTTTGAATACATTTTGAAAGGGAAAAATACAATGAAGACCTTAGACTGGAGAATGATAAATTGCACATTTCACAGATAATATTTAATCCAACAAATAAGGGCAATCATTAAAATAAATTGTTGGTATCTTATTGAACTCATAAAGGCAACTGTCTTAACCTGCCACACAACAGATGTCTAAGTTAATTTGAAACCCATGGACAAGCCATCTCAAATTAAAATCTATTGAAGCAAATACATTTATGAATTCAAAATAAATGTCATTCAGAAAAAGGGTTTGAAATTCAGTTGTCTACGATCACAACAACAACCAGTCAAATGGAGCTGAGGCGTTGGAATTGAGGACACAGTTAAACGGACTACTAAACTGATTTTCACGGAGGCGGTGGGTTCTTAAACTCCCCTCTCCAGCCAATCAGGCGGCTGCTTTCGGATTTCCAAGATCTTCTTATCCCAAGTTTGTTGATGAGATTTTGAAGGGATGAGGTAATGAGAGATTAATTTCCTACTCAAGTTGTCTGAGCACCAAAGAAGAGGACAGAGCATCCTTCATGCTGAGCTGAAGTTACAGTCGAATCAGACTCTTGTTCTGCTGCCAAATCTCTAACCTGGCAGGATGACAGGCTTCAAAAACTCTGTCCAATAAACAAGCCGCTAGAGGTCATGTGCTTTTTGTTTACATGCATCGGTATGCCTGTAACTGTGCAGTCAAGGGACACCATACTAAACATGAAAAGTAGGTTTTTCCTTTTCCGATTAACATTAAACAAGAAAAATTGAATCTTAAATAGTGTTTGGACAAAAAAAAACTAAATGTGTGTGATTTTGAAAGCCCATCTAAATGGTTTAACTTGTTTTTTTATTTTATAGTACGACATAAAATAAACTGTGTGCCCCACAGCAAAATAACCCAAGGAGGATATTAAGTCTTTATTTACGGTTGTATGGTAATGCAGAAAAGATGCCCTCCTGCTGCTGCACTGAAAAACTCTCGCATCCAAGACTTGAGAAAAATGATAGAAGTATTTTTCAGTTCATGCCAGAGGGAAGCTAAATGCGTTTCTTCAGAAAGGGAGTAGTGAAGGTGCCAGCTTTCCCAAATTGGTGATGTAACCTGAAAATATTTACTTTTTGAACTGGTTGCGATTTATCATCGTTTTGTTTCACAAAATGTGTTTGGCTGTGTAACTCAGAGGGAGGCAGCGCTCCGACATGACAGCGCTTGGTCATGCTTACTGCTGGGTTTACAGGAGCAGTGCATGACGACAGTTGGAGATGTCCTGAGCTCCAGAATGGCACCATAACATTGTTGTATCATGCAACCAAACAGTGACACAGTTCGTGGAGTGTTTGGATAAGTAGTCAACATCCTCGGCATGACCTGCTGTCTCTGAAGCCTGCTGAATGTAATTTCAAGAGGATGAGTATAATCCAAGGGCATTGTGGTACTTTTTATCCTTAGTCCCCTTACTAGATCCACCAAACTTTCTTAAAATCACAAAAGTGATGTAGTAACTTGCTCCTTTTTGGCCTGATGACGGCCAATCTTACATAAGAAACTGCACGTTTGTGAGTTTCGATCATAACGGGCCGTCCACACAGCAGCTTTGAAAAAATCTTGAAAATCTTGGAGCTGGACGTGTCTGAAAGCTTGGGGATTTTTTGCGAGCAACGCGACCAACAACCAATCACATGAATCTCCCGCCCCGACATACAAAGCAATAGCAATGTTAAAACGAAGTAAACTGGATATAAAATCCCCAAACAGGCGAAAACCTACCAGTTTCACCCACTGTCTCTGCCACCTCTCTCCATGCCTGGTCCTCCGGTTTGTATCCCGGTAAATAGTTCTGGTCGTAAAGAACCGGGTGATTTGCTACCGTAATTTCTCGTTTGGAATATGAGGAAATGAACTGCGGTATGTCTCTCCCAGCTTGCACGCGGTTTGATTGGCTAGCGCTTGTACTGTCAGATTTGCATAAACGGGATTTGATTGGCTGACGCTTCCAGCTCAGCTTCAAAAGTTGAACATTGCTCAACTTTTGAATCCTGAAAATCTTCGCTTTGCTTCCCCACAATGCAGTTCGGCGAAAAGCTAGGCAAAGTGACATCACCCCCATTCAAAGTCAATGGGCAGAGAAGCGTTGGAAGCGTTGGAAGATTTTTTAAAGCTGCTGTGTGGACGGGGTTAAGGATACATTCAACACCTATAAAATTGCTATACAGCCTGCCTGTTTGTGGGAAGGATTTATCATGAAAGTAGCAAGAAGAAGGGCTTAACACTTCAAATGCTTAAAGAAATCAGGATAAACTTTAGCGTTGTCATTAGAGGGCACACAACACATTGAAAGTATTCATACAGCTCCAAACGACATGTCATTAGAGAAGTGCTATTAAAACACAATCTTGATATGGCATTGCCAAAATGACAAAAAAAAAGCATTAAATATACAAACAAATGTCATATAATTTCCATATCAAATTAATTTAGACTTTAGTTTAGACATTAACATTCTAAATCCAAACGAGGGTTTACCCCCTGTGCAGAGAAGCTATCTGTACACACAAGAGATCCAAACAACCATTACTGAGTTTAGTTTGTAGCTAAAAAAGACGATTCAAAGTAAAGCAGGGTTCCCTTTGCCTCTTCTAGCAGCACAAAGCTGGTTTAGGTTCCTCTCAGCACAAGGACAGAGAACTTCTCAGAGAAAATAAGATATTGGAGCAACACTGGAGGATTTGCAGCTTTTAATTTTCTAGTCTGTTTGCATAATTAATGGCAGCAATTAATCAGTATGCTCCAATCCCTTTCGTTTCCCGGGCCCAATCCCAATTTCCACACTAACGGCTGTCCCTGCTGTCAATTCGTCAAGTGCTTTAGGGCCGTCGTGCTGACTTTCTGAGCCCTTATTGCAGGCTTTCTGTAATTCGGCAGCTCTGCAGACTTTGTCTTAAGGTATTACCCATAAGTCATAGCGTTGTGTCAGGAGGGGCAACAAAAATCAATGATACGTAAAAAATATGAAATCAGAATGGAAGGTTAAGAGATTATACACAGCTAGATTATTATTTAACAATTTTTAGCTCAACCAAAGCAGTTATCTGCAATAACCTCTCATCACCTCGCAAAGAAAGAACCTGGAAGACTTTCAAAGGCAGGCAGTTGAACAATCTAAAAGTCCCAAACCCACTATAAGTGTCATCAAGGTAATGTGAAATGTCCCCTCACAGTGCTGTCCCATTTCACTTAATACCATCTGGAGCCCTTGTCGCCTCTTGCACTCTTTACCGATTGACGTCATTTATGTCCCAGAGGGTTCACGGTTTAGGGCCTTAGGGGGGGACATTGAGATTGGGCCAACGAATGGGAGAATTGGTGAATGTGCAAAACTAAGGACAAACGTTTTCGTGGGAATCAGTCCGGGCCCACTGAGAGGTTTCAAAAATCTGTTACAGAGATAAAAGCAAACCAACTGAGAGATACAGTTTTGCACACAGCCGTTCAATCAGGCGTCCTGAATCACAACATTGCGTGCTATCATTCTGATGTCTTTTCTATATATGGTGGTGTTTCTGTTCTTCATAGATATGTATCCTTTTTTCTAACGTGGCTTTAATTAATAGCTTTACTGTCAAGCCAAACAAAAAGGATCATGTTTGCTCGATTTCAGTGGAATTCCCATTTATTGGTGTGAGCCATCCATGAGAATAGGATGTTGTTTGTCCACACAGCCCTCTGCCGCCATGCAGTCATTCAGGGCCCAGACACACTGCTGCAGCTTATCGTGGACATAAAAATGACTAGAGGAACGTTTCCTCCTTTCCTCCAGACTGAAGCCGGCAGCGATGTGACGCCGACTATCATCGCAGTCATTACTACCAGCACTGAGCAATGCTTTTCCATTAAGATCAGAAAGAGATTATCTTACAACTGACTGCCTAGACGGTTTTTGCAAGCAAGAGCGTATCTCGACTACTTCGGAATTTTCCTCAGGGATCAGTAATAAAGCCTTTCAAATGTCCAATTCACCTTTTAAAGATAGCTGCTGCTGCTAATGTCCATTCTGAACTGAGCCTGTGGTGTTGTTTCACTTTTAAAATGAAAAAAATATGTTGGTGGGAGCTCATATATTGTAAGACAAAGAAATCCATGTGTAGGCTAAAATATAGGAAAACACAATAATTGCAGTTCGCCGCGTAATTGCTGCTTTATGTTAAATGGAAAATATTAATAACATACACTCAGGTGATTTATTATAAAATGACTGTGTGATTATACAGAACACCAGGTTGTGACTTTGGAGGAGCAGAGGAGGAGGGATATAAAACAGAGGGTACACACAAACATTTAATATCTATAAACTCACCACAGCAATTCCACCGCAAATAATGGAACATATTTAGCAAAGTCCCAGAACAACCACTGAATTGTATTGCGCCCAAAGGAACAATGCAACTGTGGGAACCGTTGTGGCAACACTGCTGAATGTGTTCTGTTTCTGCTCGGCTCACAGCTAATACAGTCTAACTGGCTCTTGAAATGTTTTTCACTAGACAATTTATCATCGACATAGCTACGTAATCACCCCTAGCAAACCAGTTAACACTCACTTTTGTTCCTTTATCCCACAATATTTGCAGTGTGAGTCTCGTGCTTACCTATACAGACGTCTATCTTGCCCTTGATGGAAGCTTCGTGGAGTGGCGTGTAGTTCCAGTTGTCTCGAGCGTTGGGGTCGGCCCCCTGACACAGCAGCAAGGACACCACCTGAAGAAACATACAGAACATCAGCATATACTCTTTATTTAGTAAATCACCAAATCCCAGATGCTTTCTCTCCATGGTATTTGTTCACGACTCAGGCAGGTGACAAGGTTTAATCACGATAAGCTAGGGCTGTATTAGCAATAACTGCCCAGTTACCCTAACATTGTGGGGTTCATTCACTTTTTTTTCGGGGAGCAATTTGGCCTTCATTCACACATTCAGGATAGAAAGTAAAGGGGATCAGAGATAGGGGTTTACTTTAAAGGGGCCCTATAATGCTCATTTTCAGGTTTCATCATTGTATTTTGTGCCTCTACTGTGACTTTAAAAGTGGGGTAGGTAAGTTTGAGAAACCGGCTCGAGATACATTTTTTGTTGTATTCCATGGAATGCTCTTAACATCCCGATAGCAATGAATATCTGAAGTGCTTTGACAAAAAATCCATAAAAAAATGTCATCTGTGGAAGCTGTATTACTGTAAAAAGCACGACCAATCATCTGAGCCGGCCCGGCTAAAATAACTGGATGGCCTACCTGCCTGTCAGCCTTCCATCTGTGCACAAACTTATCTCGTGCCCTCATTGGTCATGTGCGCGTTCGTGTGTGTTGGAGGAGGGGCTCTGTAAGGAAGTGGCAGATTTCTTCCAGCTGTGTATTTTCAAATTCTAGCGCACTCAAGCTGGTTTCTCCAAAATGACCTACCCCACCTTTAATGTTCAAAAAGGTCTTTATTTTTTTTATTTTTTTTTTTAAACTCCCTCTGGATGGAACTTTGGGATTTTTTACCCTGCAGACCATTTACATGCACCAAAAACGATAGAACATACCAAAGGAGAGGGAAAAACCCATAAAGCATAATAGGCCCCTTTAGGCAAAGAGCTAAAGGTTGAAACCTGGCCGCTGCTAATAACTGAACCTTAGAACAAAGAACATTGGCTCTAACCTGCTTCAAATTACATCATCCCATTAAATGACCTTAATCAGTGGTTCTGAGCGTTGGGTATGGGGCATGTTACAGTTACCTTTCAAAATGACTTATTTACATGGTTCCTCACCAACACGAATAGAAGTGTGGAGTTTCACCTTGTATTCAAAAATAACACCAAGGCGGCTGTCAAACTCAGAATACATCTTGCTCTTAGTTGTGTAATAAGATGGCCAGATACTTGTTTCTTCAGGCACTGCTTTTTTTCTCACTTGAAGGGTTTAATCTTCATTTTATGAAAGATTCAACAACTCTAGCAACTGTGTATTTGCTGTGCGAATGCTTTCAGTTGGACGGCGTCGACTCTCATCACACAGCTGCATTAGCACAACGCTTTCTCTGACAAGGTTGTAAAGTGCTCTCAAAGAACGCTCTAAAAGCCTCTGAAACTATCCAAACTGTAAAAATCACACTGATCACCGCGGGTAATGGCCATGAGGGCAAAAATCATTAGCACATATTCAAAAGCATCACTATGCCTCGGCAGAATATCAAAGCAGCAATGACAGAGAATGTTCATATTTTCTCAAAGTCATTTTCAAGGCTGACTGTGCACATCATAGTTTAGAATAATCTTCTGCTCTCATAAAAATAGTGATTGCAGTTTACTCCTACAGCCATTTCAGATTTTACCACTTCACAGAATGTTGTGCCCTTACATCTTTTTATTGCCAGCAATGAATTACATTCTATGAAAGTATAAACTGTCCTTTGTTCCAAGCAGGATAATGGAAGAGTGGTTTCCACCTCTGTGTGCCCTCATGGGGGGGTCACACTCCCGCAGACTGCACTCACATGGATGTGTGCATCTTCAGCCTGCTTGCTTTCCCAGAGTAAAGAGTTTTTATAAAACACCACTAGCATAATCAAGGTGTAGGAAATGTAAGTAATCTGAATGAAGAAAAAATAAGTAATTACACATAAAATGATATTGAAGTGACTGTTATTTTGTTTATATTGATGGTTGTGTTTTTATCTTAATGTGTGTATATGTATAAATGTGTCAGATTACCCATTCTAGCCATGCCTCATATCCCTCTATTTCACTTCCTGTTTCAAAAGTGTTGATTTGGGGTATAAAGGTTAAAAAAAAAAATTATAAAAAAAAAGGAGGGGGCTGAGCTTATGTGGGAGATTCTCCCGGCAAATATTGCGGTGATGAAACCCCATATCATGGATTATCAAGGATTATTTCTGAAACAGTATGGAGCTCAAAGGCTTTCTCTCTTTTTCTGAACTCCAGCAGTATTAT